>NC_071115.1:1767500-1912500 GCF_024256425.1 Clarias gariepinus
CCATGGCATTGTGCTGGCACTGGAGGCTCCTTCCATCCTTACAGAAAGCATTACTACTGAAAAACAATCTGATGATGTAAAGTGTCGACCGTTCGAGTCCCTGTAGAAGTATAGCGTATTGGAATGAGCTCTGCACTGCAGTTACAGAGAATTAATCAACACCTTCTGACCAGTCCCGAATATTACTGCTGTCTGGTCCAATCATTTACAGATAGAAGGTTTCGCTTTTGGAGGAAATACTTATCTTTATTCATTTGATTTTAGACTGTAAACTCGAATTAGTTTGTGTGTGTGTGTGTGTGTGTGTGTGTGTGTGTGTGTGTGTGTGTGTGTGTGTGTGTGTGCGCGCGAGTGTCTATGTGCCCACCATACGGAAACACTAGCAGACTGCACACGCTCTATTCTCGGCCTGTCTTCACACTCGGCGGAGGTAAACACACCGCGGCCCACGCGCACCTTCAGCTTGTTTATTTCACACCCAGGCATTTCATAACTCTGACACGCTCCGGTCTGTTAGCGCAGATATCTGAGTGAGTCGGCCAGAACTCGCCGTCAGATGCGGTCTGATTCACTTTTGAGCTTTATTCAGCTCTGATTAATCATACACACACACACACACACACACACACACACACACACACACACACTGATGTTTTATACAGTACATGTAGCGTGACACTGATTCATAAAAGAGACAGAATCTTAATTCTTACTCTAATCAACCACACAATGATCAAACACACTCTCTACTGTTTTACACAAGAATGCATTAGAGTTTTAATTATATACTGTATATATATATTAGTATTGTTACTATAAAGTACTTATGAATTGCATGCAATACAAACATAGCTACAGTTCTGTGTGAAAAAAGAAAAATAGGATTTGCTCCATTAAAATTTTATTAAATTGCAAATTTCTTTTGCCTAACAGTCGATGAGCCGGTGCTCCTCTGTGAACTTACACTCAACTGGGAATACACAAACTATTTGACATTTATGGACTTTGCAGTATTATGGAGAAATGTTGTGGTGATGTTCTGAATGTTTTAGACAGGATTGATGTAGCCAGGACGAACGGTACTCCTATTGTGTATTCCTATTGTGTGTTATATCTACTGTATATACTGTACAGTAGCGTCTGGTCATGTGTTGGTTTGTTTGCAGACTTATTTTTTCCATATTTAAAGGTGCTGTACTTTCCAGTCAGTATATTTTCCAGACAAAACTTTTTCGCAGACAGCCAAACTCTCCAGACGGACTGGTTTTAGGCAGCACATTTTAAATGAGACGTTTTACCCTGTCGTCTGTACAGTCCAGAAAAACAGTTTACAGACAGCATGTTTTAAGGACATTATTTCTTCCAGCTGGTGTGTTTTCCAGACAGAATGTTTTCTATATGGCACAAATGGATGTGTTTTCCAGGCACAAATTTTCTGCAGACAGCATTTTATCCAGTTTCCAGACGGCATGTTTTATAGTATCGTATGTATGTTTCAAGAATTGTATTTCCAGACAGCACGTTTTCCAAGCGGCATGTTTTCCAGACGTTTCTGTGTCCAGACGGCATCTTTTATATGTGGTATGTTTCAAGATATAACTTTTCCAGACAGCAGTTTTCCAGGTGACCTTTTTTCCAGACATAACTCTTTTCTCCGAGTGCATCACTTTACTTCAGTTCTGTAGTAACCCACAAGTTTACACATTTTATAAAGTAATAAATCTGTCCAAACCCTAAGCTTTATGTGTTATTGTTGCTTAGCAACCAACACTTAATGTTAACAGACTAGATTGTGGGTCATAAGATTTGTTTATTACAAAGTTGAATTAATAATAAATTCAATTATTTATTGGACCCTGGATTTTATCATATTGTTGTTGTTGCATTTGGAATAAACATTGTAATTAACCATAATAAATTGTAACGTACCAGCTGTACATTATATTTAATATATAACATGCCCTTTAATGGTGCTTTGCTTAATATTATGACTTTTTTGAAGTATAATGTAAAGTATAATAAAAATGATGTTCCTCCTGCTGCTTTCTTCTGTTGTATTCTTATTCTTATTCATTTTCCTTATTACTCGTATTGCTGTTGGTAGCTATAGTAACCTTTAACCTTTGCCCTTTTATACACAGCATTACACCAGAGTCGCCTTTCTTTACACTAGGCTAAGCTAATGTTTACTGTTTTAGCTACATGTATTTGTGTCATTTACTGAATTATTGTGTCCCTTTCTTTTATTCCCCTCCACGTGCTGTAGTTGTGTGTTAATAATGAATTTTTTGATTTGCCGTATGACTTTCAGGATAATGCCGCGGTCGATATTCCCACAAACCAACAGCCCACTGCAGACCAATAACGTTTAATCAATTCAATTCAATTAAGAGCTGAGAAACGCAACCACGTCCAGTTCGCCGAGATTACTGGAGTTAGGAAGTGCTGATTGATTCCGCACGTAGGCGAGGGAAGAAGTCGACCTGAAGTGCTCCCCGTGCCCACTCAGTCAGCGAGTGTTTCAGACGGAGAGAAACCCGGCGCTCTCAAGAGGCAAACCTGAAGATTTAAAAGAGGTGTGTTCTCTGTCTTTTACAGGTTCAGATCTCAGATGCTTTGTTTTTGATGTTCATGTCAGTGTTAGAGTACTCACAGCACGAAGGAAACACGGACCACATCTCCATTCGCATATCAGAAACAGGCAGCAATATCAGAATTGATTCGTGTGTCAGAGGTGCGCAGGATTGACATCCCATGGGAAACGATTTTTTAATAAGTTCAATGAGCTTAAAGCCTGATTAGTGTGATTTAACACAACTGACACCAGAAACAAAATTCTTGTTAATGTCTAGCAGGATTTTAAACATGATTGTACATATCACCGAGTTTTTCCTCGCTACCTTCACCCTTGGCTCATCAGGGACTGATAATAATGATTTATAAATTTTTCCTCACTCTTTTCAAACTCATTTTCATATATTTTTTTATTTATAAAGCTGTTTTGCAACAGTGACTGTTGTTAAAATTTTTAAATAAATAAAATTGAATTGAACTGAATAGGAAAGAATTTATATACAGTATCTCGCAAAAGTGAGTACAACCTCACAAAGTAAGTGCACCCCTCACATTTCAGCAGCCATTTTATATAATACTATATAAATGAAACTTGGATCTACTTTAGAGTAGTCAATGTGTAGCGGTACAGATTTACTGTCCTCTAACATTAACTCAACATGTAGACAAAAAAAAAAACAAGGCCTTAATCCTTCTGGGCCTGGACTTCACCATAGTATTCTATAGTATTTTCCTCTGGTAAGATATACTAAAATGTTTGGTGAAATTAGAGAGGTGTACTTACTTTTGGGAGTGAATGTATACGGTCTTCTGAATTTTTATCAAATCTAGGCTTTGGTAGATATACATGACACATACTGTATCACTGCAGCTAGGATTCTTTTTGTAGTAAAGTGGGTTTGTTGTTCGCCCATCCACTAGATGGCAGTAGTGAGTAATGGTAAGGATTTGCATGTTCAAAAAGAGTGAAGAACAAGCAGCTGAACATGGGAACCAGAGAGCATGTGTGTCATTAGTTTTTGTTATAACTATTTCATGCATTTCTTTTATTATTTCTTATGGGGGAAATTTGCTTCGATATATGAGTGTTTTGATATACGAGCACACTTCCAGAACCAATTATGCTCAAAATCCAAGGTTTAACTGTTTTATCATGTAGGAGAGATCTGGTACATATACATGACCATTTTGGAGAGATCTTTGGATTAGACCATTTTTTAGGAAAGATTTGTTACAAATACACTACCAGTCAAAAGTTTGTACACCCCTTTTAACTCCATGGTCATTCCTGGTGTTTATTTCCTTCTACACTGTAAAACAATACTGAAGGTGTTTATCCAAAATACACAATAATCTCCTTTGAACAGTTGATATTGAGATGTATATCTGCTACTTCTGCTCTGTAAAGCTTCATAACGGCTCTAATCTGAGGTGCTGGTTGTTAATTGGTGATTTCTGAGTCTGGTGACTCTAAATCAACTTCTCCTCTGCAGCAGAGCTCAGTTTTGGTCTTTCCCTTTCCTGGGAAGGTCTTTGTGACAGACAGTTTCATCATGGAGCTTGATGGGTTTTACAAATAAACTCGACACAATACTGTTCTTGTAACAACTGATCCAGAACAGCTGACCTAGAAAATAAATCAATTTGTATCCAGACATTAGACTGGTACTGTACATGACTGTCTATTTAAGTCAAGTGGTCACTCTTTACAACCATGTTGAACAGAAAAGCATATCCACACAAAACACTGAACCTTGACATACTGTAGATGGACTACAAGACAACATCAGGATCCACTCACAGAAATTAGACAGCTGAAGAAGCTGGAAAAAGACCAGGTGCTCATGATCACATCAGATTCCTGGTTTTGACTGAGAGGAGAAGAACCCGGTGTGGTCTTCTGCTGTTGTAGCTCATCTACTGTCTGTATTTTGTGCACTTTTGGTCAGTTTCTGAAATGCTTGGATTAGCACATCCGGCACCAACATCCATACCGAGGGGTAAAGTGTCAGAGATCTGACGTTTTTGATGTTCGAGGTAAAGTTCACCTGAAGCTCTTCATCTGTATCTTCATGATTTTATTCATCATGCTGCTGCAACTTCACAAAAGAGCATAGCTATAACATATATCCCTGATTTCTGAGTACCTAATATACCATTACACTAATATACTGTAGATATATAACAATTAATAAATAGACTATATAACAATTCAGGATCTTAATCAATTATTTATAAGAGACAGTCTCACTGATGCTGATTTTACTACAACTGCCATGATCTGTCTGAAATAAAAGCTTTATTCGTTTCTCCCACAGAACGTAAAGCCTAATTAGCATAATACTTTTCATTTATCCACCTCGCCGCAATTGAAGAACGCTGTTCGTGGAGCCTATGTAATGGATTGTGCAGGACATTTACAAGGTTTAATCTTATAAACATGCATGCATACTGTACATGCATGCCTCTAAATCAAATAGTTTTAACAGCCGTGTATTTTTAACTGCTAGAAGTAATTAATTTCATTCTTCGACTCCGGAGCCGCAATTACGTGTTTAAACTAGGAATTTCTTTAGAGCCTCATGCACAGCTTAGCTTACAAACCTGCAATTAGTTCTTGTTAAAATGAAACAAAAACTTATTCCATTCTGTTCTTTCATATATACAGCGCTCATGAAGGGACATGGAGGGGAAAAATACATAGTAGAAAAGATTGTCTATTTGAAACCTACTATATGTAAAAAGAAATTTGTACAAGATCTCACCAATAAAAAGTGACTTGTGTGCTTTATTCGTTAGACAAACAAATACCATACACTAATCGGCCACTTCATTAGGTACATGTGTCCAACTGCTCATTAACGCAAATATCTAATTAGCCTAGATGATTGTGTTGATAAGCAGTTACCGCGTATGTCAATCATATGGCAGCACCTCAATGCATTTAGGTGTGTGGATATGGTCAGGATGAACTGCTGAAGTTCAAACTGAGCATCAAAATGGGAAAGAAATGTGATTTATGTGACTTTGAGCAGGGCGTGGTTGTTGGTGCCAAATGGGCTGGCCTGAGTATTTCTCAAACTGCTGATCTACTGGATCATAATGCAGGATTAGACGGCAGGATAAAACAGTTTCAGTCCCAACTTCATGCTTTAGGATTTAAACCAGTTATAGATGAGAATGAATTGTTATAACCAATAATAAAACAGAAGGCAGGATTTCATAAACTTACATAAGTTTATTAACAGATCTGGTCATATGTCATCACTATTAAGAGTAGTGTTGTAGTAGTAGTAGTAGTGGTATTAGTATTATTATTAGGAGTAGAAGTATTTGTAGCAGTAGTATTGTTATTATTATTATTAGTAGTAGTAGTAACATTGTAATTATTATTAGTAGTACTAGTATTATTATTATTATTATTATTATTATTATTCAGAGTAGTAGTAGTAGTAGTAATAGCATAGAATCATTGTTAAATTATTATTATTAGTAATTAATATAAGTATTATTAGTAGTAGTGGTATTGATATTATTATTAGGAGTGGAAGTATTTGTAGAAGTAGTATTGTTATTATTATTATTATTATTATTAGTAGTAGTAGTAGTAGTAGTAGTAATGGCGTAGAATCATTGTTAAATCATTAGTAATAGCATTATTATTATTATTATTATTATTATTATTATTATTATTATTATTATTATTATTATTCGGAGTAGTAGTAGTAGTAATGGCGTAGAATCATTGTTAAATTATTAGTAATATTTATAGTAGTAGTAACATTGTTATTATTACAGTAATAGTCACGGCAGTGGTAGTAAGTATATTAGTAGCATCATCTTACTTATAAAGAAATAAAAACAAAGAGTAGCTGTCTCACAAAAAATTTTCAAAGCAATTCTACATTATGTTCTGTATATCTATTGTATTTTTCCTTCTCCAATGTCCCTTAAAGGGCTTTGTTATATAAATGCCCTTATGTTAGATATTAAAAGAAAAAAAAATAAACCTTGGAAGGAAGTAGCAGAGATTACTGGAGCCTCTGGTGAGTGTACAGTATGTTGCTAGTTCAGTTAGCTAGTTACTTATATTTCTCTATATAATCCCCTGATACACTAATGCACTTATCCCAACTGTTTCACTAATGCTTGGACACAAAGGATGAATGTTTTCTCAGAACACCAGAACTATGATCGGACTGCCTGTCTGAATCATATCTGAAACGCCGGCCTGCCTGGAACTCTTTTAATGGCTCAAATGTGGAAATGGCTTGGATAGAGGTCAGTACTGTATGCGGGATGTGGCAATAACCCCCTGCCAAGTTCCTATAATGTGCGAGTGGTGTTGGTGAATGCGTGTGCAGTTCACACAGTCAGATGTGTCTCATCCACAAGTTGGAGACGGGATCATCATGCCTTCATCCATCAGGAATTTTACCACAAGTCCCGCTTTGACTCGAACGCCCCTCGTAGAAGGATAAAACCTAAATAGGCCACACACACAAGTGACAAACCATCAGCAATAAGCTGATTTTTTCTTTTTTTACCTTCAAGAGAGATGAAAGGAGGGGGTATATAGAGAAAGGTGTACCTACTGTAGGTGTGTTGGTGGGATTTAAGAAATATGTTTCTATATTGGCTGATAAATAATAATTGTACAAAAAATTGCTGCAAGGCATGGAGGAGAAGTCGAAGTAAAAATGACTTCAGCTCACACACCGACACCTGAGCAATTTGGGAGAGGGATGTGATGTTTGAAATGTTGTAAAGAGGTTTGTAAAACGTGGGCAGGTTTAGGGGCAGAAAATAGCAGAGCAATCTGTTTACATCTTCAAAGTCATTTCCTTAAGGGACAGAAGGAAATCCAGTCGATTGCTGGCTCAGCATCTGGCACGGAGCATCGCATAAGGCCAGGAATCGCTTCCTGCAGGAAGACGGGGAGTCTCTAGTTTTCAAAATTCTGATATAGTTATAATGAAGTCCTTCGCATGGCAGAAGAAGCACTTAGTATATGTAGAAGCATCTGCGGGAATTATAGAGTAGGTTTAAACTAGTGCTGTCAATCGATTACAAATGTAATGTGGTTAATCACAGTCATGGTCTGTGATTATCATGATTAATCATAAGTTGAAAATACAGCCATAGTATAGAATCCAATCTTATTAAAGGAAAGAACAACACATCCTTCCATGAACGTCTTATAACGTCTCATTCTTCTTACACAAAACTTTACCGTATCAGGAATGCATTAAATGAAACATCTGGGAAAAAGGTTAAGAAAATGCTTCCTCAACAATTCTGACTCTGGAGGCTCGGGACTGTCTTCTTGATCCAGAACACCACTAGTCTTATTTTTATACACCTTGTAGAGTTTACACATGAATATAATACTAATGATGAAATGCATGAGATAAGTGTGCTAGTTTATGTTTTGTGTGCCAGCATGGTTAATACTTCTAAAGAAAAAATACTCTGGGTGCAAAATTAGCTCTTATTGAGTCAAGGCAAGTCAAGTACTGTATGTTTTTATTGTTATTTCAACCATATACAGTTCAGTACTCAGAGACATGAAACAACTGTCCCTCAGGACCAAGGTGCTACACACAACGTAAATTAACAAAACTAACTAAGAAACCTAATTAGAGTCAAGACAGATAGCAGCAAAGATAGAAAAGAGCAATAAATAGAAATAAAAGTAATAAATATTGTGCAAATGAGCAATTACAGGTTAATATGAACATTTGTTAGGTGGTTGTTGATCAGTGTGTTTGCGTGTGTGTTTGTCAGTTTAGGGTTAGGCATAACCCTAGGAATGCTTCGGTACCTTTTTCCAGATGGCAGGAGGTTAAAGAGTAACTGTGATGGGTGTGTCTGATCAGCCACAATGCTAATGGCTTTGCGGATGCAGCGTGTGGTGTAGATGTCTGTGATAGAGGGAAGAGAGACCCCGATAATCTTCTCGGCTGTCCTCATTATCTGCTGTAGGGTCTTGCGGTCTAAGATGGCACAAATCTCAAACCAGACAGTGATGCAGCTGCTCAGGATGCTCTTGATAATACCTCTATAGAAGGTGGTGAGGATTGGTGGTGAAAGCTGGGCCTTCCTCAGGAACAAAAGATGTTGTTGGGCTTTCTTGTGCAAGGAGCTGGTGTTGAGGGACCAGGTGAGGCTCTCCTCTAGGTTCACACCCAGGAATTTGATGCTATTGAGCATCTCCATGGTTGTCCTCCAGAAGTCGACAACAATTTCTTATCAACGTTCTTTACATCACTCTGTGAGCCTCTACAAGTCTTCCAGTCAGAAATTCCAGGATCCCATTACAGAGGGAGGTGTTCAGACCCAACAGGCTCAGCATCCCGACCAGGTGTTGGGCGATGAAATGATTGAATGCTGAACTGAAATCTATGAACAGCATTTGCATGTAGGGGTCCTTCTTGTCTAAGTATTTGAGGGCCAGATGGAGTGTGGTGGAGACGGCATCGTCTGTTGAACAGTTAGGATGATAAGCAAACTGCAGTGGGTCCGGTGAAAGGGGCAGCAGGTTCTTGATGTGTCTTATGATGAGCCTCTCAAAGTACTTCTTGATGATCGGTGAGTGCAACAGCATGGTAGTCACTGAGACAGGTCACAGAAGACTTCTTTGGCACAGGGATTATGGCGATGGACTTAATGCACATGGGAACAACGGCGCTGGTCAGAGAGATGTTGAAGATGTCGGTAAAAACTTCTGCCAGCTGTCCAGCACATTCTCTGAGCACTCTGCCAGGGTTATTGTCTGGTCCAGCAGCTTTATGTGGGTTGACTCCACGCAGAATTTTCCTCGCATCAGCTGGGGTCAGACACAGCATCTGGTCATTGGGAGGTGGGGTGGTATTCTTTGCTATTACATCATTCTGCAGGTCGCACTGAGTGTAGAAGCTGTTTAGTGCATCTGGAAAGGAGCCATCACTGTCACAGGCAGGTGATGTCGTCTTGTAGTTTGTGATGGCTTGTATGCCCTGTCACATGCGCCGTGTGTCACCGCTGTCTCTGAAGTGGTTGTGGATTCTCTGGGTGTGTGCACGCTTCGCCTCTCTGATGGCCCAGAACAATTTGGCCTTTGCTGTTCTTAGGGCCACTTTGTCCCCCACTCTGTTGAGTTTCTGGTTGAGTCGTGGGATGATGCTCTAGGAGATAGTGTCATCATCAGTGCCTTGTTGATGTAGCTGTTCACCGATGACGTGTACTCCTTCAAGTCAGTGAAGTCGTGGTAAGTCGCAGCTTCCCTAAACATATTCCGGTCAGTGTTCTCAAAACAGTCTTGAAGAGCAGAGATGGCTCCTACTTTTCACCTGCTTCAGAACCGGTTTTGAACGCCTGACGATTGGCCTGTATGCTGGAATTAGCATAACAGAGATGTGCTCTGAGTAGTCAAGGTGGGGGCGGGGCTCTGCCTGATATGCACCAGGGATGTTTGTGTAAACAAGATCCAGCGTGTTTTTTCCTCTCGCTAGTAAGACCACACACTGATGGAATTTAGGAACCACTGACTTGAGATTTGCATGGTTGAAATCTCCAGGGACAATAAACAGTCCATCCAGGTGTGTGTTCTGTAGTTCACTGATATTTGCATACAGTTCCCATATCGCTTCCTTAGCATTAGCGCTAGGTGGAATGTACATTCCAATAATGAAAACGATGGTAAATTCCTTAAGTAAATAAAAAGGTCTACATTTAACAGTCACAAACTCCACCAGCGATGAGCAATAGCTAGAAACTAGCACAGAATCCTTACACAATTTCATGTTGATGTAAACACACAAGCCACCACCGCGAGTCTTAACGCACTAGGCTAGCCCGTCTAGTCTGGAACTCTGTTGCTGAGCCATGTCTCCGTGAAAACAAAGACGCAGCAGTCTCTTAACTCACGCTGTGTGGTCTGCTGGAGTCGGATGTAGTCCAGTTTATTGCTACAGGCAACAAAGAGGGCTGGAGGCCTGGTTCCCACAGCAAGCCAAGGTCGCGCGACTTTTCCCGCAGCTCATCCTTAATGTAGTTTACCGCCTTTTTGAGTTCCTAAAGTGTCTGACGGTGGTATGTACGAACACTAGTTGCGCCGATGTTCATATACCATGTAAAAGAAACGTGCTACAACACAAAGTAAACAAAGTAGCACCATTTTGGCTCTGAAGTGGCCACTGCGTGCTACTGCTGCGCCGCATCTTGGATCCAAGTCAGTAATGGTAATGATAGAAACGATGATGATGATGATGATGATGATGATAATGATGATCTACATGAAATCTCCCCGGATGTCCAAAAGAAACTTTCACGCAGCGATAATGTGACCCAAGGACTGACGTTGTGTACGTGAGATTAGTGACAAGCTGAGGTTAATAATGCAATCTGGTAATTGAGGTGTGTTATCGCAGGAACACGCAGTCATACACACCAGTGGGGGACTGGAAGGAGCAGCTCTGGATTAAAATAACACCTGAACACACACCAGAGCAGATCTATACTGCAATTACACGCTTGTGAGCTCTCGCACTGTCTCTCTCTCTCTCTCTCTAGATTCATCTACAATTACTCACATACTGTAATTATAGCGCTCCGTCTCTCTCTCTCTCTCTCTCTCTCTGTCAGTCTCTCTTTGTCCAGATTCATGTATACTTACCGTTTATAATTAAAGCTCTCTTTCTCTTTTCCTGTCTCTCTGTCTGTCTGTCTCTTCACCTTTATCTACAATTCCTCACATTCTGTAATTACAGCACTCCGTCTGTGTGTCTCTCTCCAGATTCACATATACTTGCATAATTATAACTCTCTCTCTCTCTTTTTTCTGTCTCCCTCCGTCCCTCTCTGTCTGTCTCTCCAGAGTCATTTACACATACATTGTTATCTCTCTCTCTCTCTCTCTCTCTCTCTCTCTCTCTCTCTCTGTCTTTCTTTAACTTTATCTTTCCAGATTCATGTACACTTACATAATTATAGCTCTCAGTCTCTTTCTTTCTCTTGCTGTCTCTCTCTCCCTGTCTCTCTCACTGTCTGCCTCTCGACAGATACAGGTACACCTACATAATTAAAGTCTCTTTGTTTAAACACATGTACATATAGAATATCTCCCTGTCTATATATATATAAATAATTCCATGTACAGTATAGTAATAGAGTTATAGCTCTCTGTGTCTCTGTCTCTCTCTGTCTCTCTCCATCTGGAATTCTCTTTGGATTCATGTGTAAGTATTCATTAATATAGTTCTGTATGTCTGTCTCTCTCTCAACATGTCCTTTATTACATTTCTCTCTCTCTGACACATTCTATCTTTCTCTCTATCTCTCTCTCCTACAGGACTACAGGCCGATGCCCCCCTCCGTCCCTCCATCATTTACTGATTTCATCATTCATTCATTAGTTGTGTTTTAGCAGCACATGACTCTTCAATGTGGCTTTTCTGTATTCTTATATTCCTTCTTTTCAATATTTCTTCTACATTCAGTAAGATTGAGCTGCTAAAAGGACTGAACTTCAAACTGGTGTAAGTAAAAAATTATGATATTTAATCCCAGTTTAAGGTTAATTTTTACTTTAAAATAAAAGAAAAAAACAAAAATATATATATTAGACTAATGTTAGACCACGTCCATGTCTGTGTGTCTCTCTGTACAGCAGAACTCTCTGTCTAACTTATTAATACAAAGAAATCCCATTCTGTAAGGTTGAGTATCTTACGCCTTGTTTACACTAAGTTGTCCTTCTTTGTTGCTCAGACAAATACACTCCCTGTTCGGTAATCGGAGAGTGAATCACAGAGCCAAAGTGATTCGGTAATCGGAGAGTGAATCACATTTCAGCCAAAGTGAAAATATGAACTAATCCCAGTCAAAATATTCACTTTATCTTTTCTAATTAATATCTATTGGTGCAGGTGTTTGTTTACATTGAGACAGTAGCGCATTAGTAGATTATTTTAAAGGAGATTATTAAATCCCACACTCTGTCCAGACAGTTTTGTGTGATGATGTGACAGACAGACCGTGGCCTCATCTACAGACAGAACTGGTTTCTGGTCCTCCAGTGTGTGAAATGTAAAGAATATAATTGAAAGGCCGAGTTCTGACCAATGTACAGACAAAACCTTTTATTTTTAATATAGATTACTCAAGAACCTTTATTTAAAAGAGAGAAATATAAAATTTAATATTCGCCCATAAAATGTCACCGTGACAATTAAAAATAAAATGTAAAAAAAAAAAAAAAAAGGCTTTATGTGTGCCGTGTTTTAATCATGATTAATAAAATATATGAAGACATATAAATGTAATTCTTGGTGCTGTAATGTATAATGTTGTTCTGTTCTTATTTCTGTACGCAGTGAAAATGTGTCCGATTATATTTATCCCTTTACAGTATAATCAGTTCCTAAATGTCAAGGAGATTTTATACTGAGCCCTAACCATAAACTCTCATGGACGTATCGTAAACTCTTCTGGTCACTAGGAAGCTTTGGATTGCACAGTGTCACTGCAGTGTGTATTCTCTACTGTACATTAGTGACTCCTGCTCTCTACTGTTCACTCTGTGTCATTACAATCAACTGTGCAGTCGCAGGTCTGCGTTTGTGACATTGAGATTTGGTTTTGTTAGTGGAGTTGGCTGTAGATTTTTCAGGTTGGATTGGGATCAGATATATTCAGGTTTCTCACACTTATTGTTTGTTTTGAAGCTACCTATAGTGTGTGTGTGAGTTCAGTTTTCTCCAAATACTAAACATCCATGTGCAAACTGGCAAACCTGACCCGTCATGACATCAAGATCACAGAACATCATGAATAAATAGTCAGGAGGATAGTTAGAGCTCAAAAACGAAAACAGTACGCTCTAATAGATACTAAGTCCACGGATAATCCCATCACACACACTAGACTACTATATAGTGCACACTTAAATATACTGAATCCCTGGCTAAACTACAAAATAGTACACTCTAATACATACTGAATCCATGGCTACATCCCACCCTGTGCGCTAAACTACTAAATAGCATGCTTTAATAGATACTAAATCCCACTCTGCGCACTAAATTATTAAATAGTTCACTCTAATAGATACTAAATTCTGGTGGCATAGGTGATTATACCGTAATTGTAATGACATAATGATGGCGGTGTCTCATTCGCTAGCTACTGCTTAGTCAGTTTCAGGACATTAAGCCCCGTGTAGGTTTTCACTATGATCTCTGGTGTGCTTTCATGAACACTTTGAAAATGTTGGAAACAAGCTGAAGTGTGGTTGTTCCATCATGTGCAAATAGCGAGGATGTATGTTTCGTCTCGTAGGTCCAATTCCCAGGTCTTGTCCAGTTAGCATTAGCTCATGTTCCCTTGTGTCCCAGGTCCAAGTGTGCATGCTGCATCGTGGAGGAAGTACGTGGGTACTTGATGCTGTCCATCACGTGAAGAACACACTCCCCGGGTGCAGTCCTGGTGGATTCCGAGCTGTGTTTGTTTGCACCGCGTGTAAATTAGTCGCAATTCGTTTGCTCAGTAATGATGTGGGCGGGGGTTAATTAGGGCTGTGTTGAAAGGGTTCGATAATTGGTCTCCAGTGTGTTATGCTAATGAGAACCTGATTCTGTCTCTCTTTGTTTCTCTCACACTCTCTCTCACTCTCTCACACACACACTTTCTTCTGATCATCCATATAAAGTAACACATGTCTGAATTATACATTTTATTTATTTATTTAGTCGTCATTTTCGAGGCATAAATCTGCCAGAGATGCCGTTCCTCGTGCCATTCAGGCTCGGGTTCATTAACGCAGGCTGATGAAGTTTCGCATAAATTTCATGAAGCTGCCGAAGACACCAAGTCGCAGCGGGTGATATCATGAGTGCAGAGAACTGACGCATTCATAACATCGCAAATATATGTCTAAAACTGCAATAACCTCATCATATATCACTGATTATGAAGTTTAACCTGAGATACAGACACTATTCTACAAATCATCCTCATTCTCTACTGTAATTTTATCTACGTTCCGGTTTCCAGTGTCCTTCTGTGCTGTTTGATGTTGCAGTCTTTATTTCTTCGCTCCTTCCTTCTCTGTCATGACTGAAAGGGAAGAATAAATGAAGTCAATTAGGAAAGAGATAACGGGGGGAATTGGAAACAGAGACAGAGGAGAGAGCAGAGGAAAAGTGGGAAGACATGAGAGACAGGGTTTACCTCGGACCTCCAGCTTGCACTCCACCTCGTCCTCACCCAAGTCGTTGATGGCCTTGCACGTGTACTTCCCTCCATCGAACAGGCTGGGCTTGCGGATGTTCAGGGTCAGGACGCCCTGGTTGTTCTGCATGATAAACTTGGGATCGGCGCCAATTATCATCTTGTTCTTCATCCAGATGATCTTGGGCTGGATGAGAAATTACAGTTATATACAATTGCAAAGTCAGATAGATCGATAGATAGAGTGCCATAAAAAAGTATTTGCCCCTTTATGCTTTTTTTTTTGCATGTTTGCCACTTTTTGTCACATCTGAGTAAATACAAAATGCAGTTTGTATATGATGATTTCATTTACAGTGAAACCTTGGATTGCGAGTAACACGGTTTGCGAGTGTTCTGCAAGACGAGCAAAGTTTTTTTTTTATTTTGACTTGAAAAACGAACATACTTGGTTTACAAGTACCGAGTACCGAGTATCACGTATCACGCATGTGCTTCTTGTTTTGACGCCGAGCGTCACGTGATCACAACTGAGCCAGCGTGTTTTCTCTCCGCTGCGGAACTGTGGGTAATCGTCTCCCCTGCTGGGTCTTAGTGCGTGTCTTTTACTGGTATAATCAACATCCGTGCACACGTGTACTATAACACTGTGACCTTGTGTGTGCGTAAAACATATTTCATTTTGTGTTTGTATGCGTGTGTGTACAGCGCATGTGTAAAGAAAAAGCAAGTCTAATTTGACATTTGACACACACACACACACACACTCACCTTTACTGTGAAACAAATCATTTGAGTTTCATTATTCCTTATGGGAAAAATCTGCTTTGATTTACGAGTGTTTTGGAATACGAGCCCGCTTCTGGAACGAATTATGCTCATAATCCCAGGCTCCACTGTATTAGGGGAAAAAGCCTGTCCAAAACTACATTGCCCTATGTGATAGAAGTATTTGCCCCATTGCAAAATCATGAATAAACTGTGATTTGTGTCGAATTCAATAAAATTTTACTTGCCACACCCAAGCCTGATAACTGCGAGACCCTGAATCAAGAAATCACTTAAATAGAATGATAAATGAAGCACACTAAAAAATCTCAAAAAGCAACACAATCTAAAGAAATTTAAGAACATGTATGTACAGTATACATAACATGTATCAGTCTGGAAAGAGTTAAAACCTATTTCTAAGGTTTTGTGACATGGTAGCAAACCATGGTGAGAGCCATTATCCACAAAATTACCCCAAGAGCACAACAACAACTCATCCAGTTGCTTATAATAGAACCCAGAACAACATCTAAAGACCTGCAGGCCTTACTTGCCTTAGTTAAGGTCAGTGTCATGATTCAACAATAAGAAAGAGACTGGGGGCAAAAATGTCATCCATGGAAAAGTTCCAAGATTAAGGCCACTGATGACTAAAAAGAACACAAAGGCTTGTCTCATGTTTACCCAAAAATTGTTTCATACAAAGAACATCATACTAACAGTTAAACATGGGGGTGATGGTCTGGGGCTTTACGGCCTCAGGACCTGGGTGACTTGATGAAACCATGAATTCTACGCCCTGCCAGAAAATCCTAAAGGTCAATGTCCAGCCATCAGTTCAGGACCTCAAGCTCAAGTGGACTTTGCTTATGTGGCAGGACAATGATTCTAAACACAGCAGCAAGTCCACCTCTAAATGGCTCAAAAACTAAAAAACAAAATTAAGGTTTTCTACTGGCCTAGTCAAAGTCTGGACTTAAATCCGATTGAGATCCTTTTTCAATCGGATTTAAGTAAGGGGCAATTACTTTTTAATGTAGAGCCAGGCAGGTTTGGGCAGGCTTTTTCCCTTAAAAATTAAATCATCATTTAAAAACTGCATTTTGTATTTACTCGGGTAATCTTTGTTTGATATTAAAATTTGGTTTGTTGATCTCAGTCATGTTAGTGTGACAAATATGCAAAAAAATTATCGAGACAATCCAAAGTGGGGAAGAACCACATATGGCTATGATGGTCAGGGGTGCACATACTTTTGGTCATATGAATAGATAGAGTACTTTATTGAGCCACCCTACCTTGGGGAAACCACGGACAGCGCAGCTAATGGCCGCGCTGTAACCTGCAATGACGCATCTATCCACAAGGGGCGTGATGAACTTCGGGGAGCTGCTCATGTCCATCTCTTTAAATGGCTTTGTCTTATAGTTAAGACCTAGCATGAAAGATGAGCATAAAAAAAACACTCATGATGTATGAGGTGAAATAGACGTGATCATGTCTTATCCAGAACTCATGGACATCTCAATGAGAAATAAGTCAACACAACTTTAATGTTTAATACTTTTTTAATATTTTACTAATATACTGAATTATATTCATATCACTTTTTTTCCTCATAGTGATGAATGATAAGCTCTTTTAATTTATATTTGTTTTAAATAAATAATAAAAAAAAAACTATAATATATATCAGCAATAGCAATAATTTCTTAATATATGTTTTATTTATAGATCTATTATAACATTAGAGAGATGTACAAAGATAAGGGTGTGGATACCAAGTCTCCAAGAACCGTCTACCCTTACAGGAGACAATCAATGCAAACCTAAAAATATAATCCTTAGGAAAAAAAAAATTTCACTCCAACAGCTTTACTTCTTTCCGCACAATAAATCAGCAAAATGGAATTGCAGAGAGCCAATCAGATTGCAGCTTTAAAGATTCTGATGCTCACCGCCAGAAAAGACACAAACATACCTCTGAGAGTAAAACAAATCTGTTTTTAATGTGTGTTAACCTTAGAATCCAATCCCATCAAGCCAGTCGTTTTCCCATCATGCACCTGTACCTGATTTGGAGATGACGGCGGTGTTCTTGCTAAGCCCCGCGTCCTCGCTCAGGCCACAGACGTTCTCACTGAACACACGGAACATATACTCGTTCCCCATCACGAGGTCAGAGACAGTGCAGCTAGGCCTGCGGTTGTGTTCATACACCAGGAACCACTCCTACACACACACACACACACATTAGCGAGAAGGTCAAGCTTTTGCCTTTACTTGGGGTGTTACAGGAACAATTGGTTTTTCATGATCTTCAGGCTAGCATGTTTGGATTCTGGATTTGGTTTCGAATATCAGTTTACATTTAAGTCTACGTTTACCCCCGCCCAAAAATCTTCTTACTGAAACCAACAAATTGGTGATTGACTGGTGAAACATGAGCTTTTTTCCTCCTAAAAAGATGTGCCCCAGATTGTGTCCCAATATGTGTATATTTTTGTGTAATATTTTGTGTGTATAGTCCGTTCTGACCTTAGTCTTCATGTCTGCTTTCTGTATGGTGTACCCCAGGATCTCGCTGTTGCCGTTGTCTTTAGGAGGCTTCCACTCAAGCGCGGCGTTGAAGCCCCATACATCAGTCACCGTGATGGCAATAGGCGGTCCGGGTTTGTCTGTGCGTTCACGAGGGGGCAGAACATCATCGAGACATTTTAATAGGAAAAAGAAAGGAGGCCGTATGTGTCCCTGTGTTTTAGTTACAAGCAGTTGTTGTTTGTCATTAACCCTGACCCTGAGTGGAGGACGCTTGCATGCCACTATGACTAAGCGCCACATCAGGGTTGTTTCCAAGCTCAGGTTTCAGGAGCTCACTCCGTTGGGCGTTTGGAATAAATATGGTCCCTTAACCTATCCCATCCTATTCCCCTTAATATTCACATGATCATCGATAAATCTCTTATTCTTTTTATAAAAATTACCAGTACCTACTGTAACTAGGAGATGACGGAACATTAGTTAAGATTGCAATATAAGCATTGCCTGGCCAAAATAATAAGTTGCACACACTAAGATTTTATTGCATCACCTTCAGCTTTGATTACTTTAATAATTCACACTCCGAGTCCTGGAATATGGCCGTACCATTCGGGAAGGAAAAACTCCATGGATGTGATCCTCTGGTGATTCAGTACATTCAGGTGGTCAGCTGACTTTATTTTATTGCCCCATAAAATTACTGAGTCTAGACCTGAGTAACTGATCAACCCCAGATCATAACACTGTCTCCAGAGGCTTGTACAGTGGACACTATGCATGATGGGAGCATCGCTTCATGTCCTTCCCTTCTCACCCTGACACGCCCATCACTCTGGAATAGACTCAGTCTGGACTCATCAGGTCACATGATTTTTTTCCAATCGCACCAAAATCCAATCTTTATGCTTTCACTAACATGTGGTTTTCTTATGGATACACAGTTGTTTAGTTCTAGTCCTGTGAGTTCTCATCTCAGTGTGTGTATGGAAACTAAACTTCGCAAAGGGATGAATAATCGTACGTGGACACAGTCCAGATCAATCATGTCTAGTGTAAAAGCAGTATCAATATTGGTAGCATTTTGTCATGGTTGCTAACGGGCCACTACCATTTAATGAAGCAGACGATTACTGGTCTAGCACTTTTTAGAATCAGAAATCAGAGCTTTACTGCCAAGTACGTTTGCCCTTCAGTGCCCTGTAGCACTGACCAGACGGCAAAAGTTCAAAGAAAAGGTGGCTTGGTTGTGAGCGGTCCAAAGTGATGTTCTGAGCCCTTTTCTTCACTCTAGGTATATACAGTACAGTTCTTACAGCCTGGGTAGGGAAGCGCCGATAATCTTTTCAGGAGCCCAAACCGTCCTTTGTAGTCTTCTGGTGTCTGATTTTGAACCCCGAGTCAAACCAGACAGTTATTGAAGTGCACAGGATGGATTTAATGACGGCTGTGTGAGGAGCTCCTGTGGCAAGTGGAACTTCTTCAACTGGTGAAGGAAATACAACCTCTGATAACCCAATGTGAATGTCCCACTTCAGGAGAGATGGTCGTGCCCAGGAGGCGGAACGACTCAAATGCTGCCACAGTGCTGTTCATGATGGTGAGTGGGGGAAGTGTAGGGGGGTTTCTCCTGAAGTCCACGATCATCTCCACTGTTTTAAGCTCCAGGTGGTTGTGACTGCACCAGACAGCCAGATGCTCAACCTCGATTCTATATGCAGACTTGTCACTGTCACCGTTTTAAGTAACTTAATAAATAGTTTTGTTGTTTGTTTTGCTTGTTTGTTTGTTGTTTTTTAAGCCTATTAAATCCATTATACAGCTAAACATACTGTAGCAAATTGTTTTTGATGTACGTTTTGCTAAAATCTAAAAAAATAAGCAGACGTTTTATTAGCAACTGTAAATCTTAGAAATAAAGACAAACAAAATATATATTTTTTATCTTTTTAGTGAATTTTCTTAGTAAAACAAATCTTTTGTGAAATTTTAGACTGACAGACAGGAATTTGCAGCACAGCTACACTTATTACTAGAGACACATGATTAGCATTAAACGGAGTGACTAGCCTGTACCATGGCTTGGTCAGAGAGCTAACAGACTACTTACTGAAAATGTATTTTCTGTTGAATGTTTTTAAGATAAAAGAAAACAACATGTTTTTAGAAACAAACAAAATACAATGATTAAGCCATAAAAGAACTATTCCTAATCTGCAAAGTTAAAGAAGCAGAATTTGGACAATAATCTTTTGGTAAACTCACCCACAATCTGGATCTCGATAGTGGCCTTGTCCTCCATGTTCTCGATCTGGACGATGAGCGTGTATTTTCCCGAGTGTTCCCGAGTGGCGCTCCTGATGAACAGGATGGTGTCCACCTCAGTGGTGCGGACGTTAACCAATTTGGGATCCAACGGAACGTCATCCTTCAACCAGGTCACTACAGGATGAGGTTTCCCCTGACATGTGGAACAGATTAACTTGATATAGAAGCATTTCTGCTGGACCTGACCATCACTCTCCACACTCTCACAGTCAGTATTGGACAGAACTATGACTCATGGCAGGATTGTAGGCAGTTTAACTTCCCGCAGAATTTTTCAGAACATCAGAATCTCAGGATTAGAGGAAATTGTGTGATTATGTACAAAAAGCACTTGTTTTTTGTGGATAAAATGGCAATACTTAGGAATAGCAGATTCACCAGTTTCATGATGACAGATTTGAATGAGCAAATTTATTTCCTGTGCTGAATCAGGTGCTATTTTATAAGCTACCAAATAATGAGGGAGTCAAAATCTAATACAGACTCGTTCTCCAGTCAGCATTTTCTATCCCCCTATACAGGCAAGTGTTGGCAACCACTGACTTTAGTTTAAAAAATGACTTGGATGTTTCCAGGTGTGGTAAAGACCGCCACAGTTATGCCCAAAACAGCAATCGAGTCAGTCAAGAGTGTGTTTTGTGGGGGTCGAGCCCAAATGAAATCAAGTCAAATGGAGATTGGAGAGGGAATTTTATCCAATCTGTTTTAAGACCAAGAGTCTACTTCAACTAGGTGGCTTCATCTGCACATTCCACAATAATAGGACCATGTTCAGGGAGGTCAGTGGCCAAGACCAAAACAAATCCACACCAACACATGAAGCCAGGAAGATGGTGAAGGACCTCATCCATCCCAACAATGGACTGTTCTCTCTGTTGAGGTCAGGAAAGCGCTTCTGCTCCCTGAAGGCCAACACAGAGAGACTGAGGAGGAGCTTCTTCCCGCAGGCGATACGGTCTCTTAATCAGTACACCACACAGTACTGACTCACACATATGGTTTTTACACTCACTCTGGACATTCTGGACATTGCACAACCCTGGACATTACCATTTTCTTTTTACCATTTATTCTAACTACATTCCACAAAAATGACATAAATCCATACCTACTTTGTACAGCTGTTTTCTTTTTGTTCTATATTTCTTCATATATTTTCTATATTGTGTATTTTGTTGTACAGTTCTTTTTTTTTTTACTTTAATTTTATATTTTATTTTATTCTTCCTAGTTTAATTTACCTATTATTTTATTTTTCATATTTGTTTCCTATTCATAGTCTTTTATTTTAAGGTCACGAGCAGTTGTCTAAGGAAGAGGAACAGAGGAAGTGATGTAATCGACTAACCTGAAAGGGAATAACGAGGTTGACCTTCTCCCCCACCTTCCTTATGAACTTAGTCCTTAACTGACGAGGCAGGCGGATCCTGGGGTTCTCTAAATGTTGGAGGAAGGAGAGAGACAAAGTCAGGTGCATATAATACCCTAAGAGAGATAGAGAAAGAGTGAGAGAGACAGACTCCCTAACCAGTGATCTCCCGGATGGTGACTGCTCGATCGATCTCGGCCGGTGGGCTCAAACCCGCGATGTTCACCGCTTTCACCCTGAACAAGTACTTCTCTCCAATCTGCAGATCTCGAATGCGATAACTGTTCTTATCCACGGGGGTCTCGTTGGCCCTCACCCACTCGCTCCCTGGAAAACACACAATTACAAAATAAAAGCCCTGTTTTAAATAGTCATGAATTAATTTAAAACTACATTTAATTAAAGTTAGAACATAATTATTTTTATTGGACAAAATAAAAGACAAAGATTAATTAAATGAGCAACAAAAAATAATAATAAACATAAATAATCATAAAAACAAGTCACAGTGTATAAAAAACCTGAATCAAAATAAAATTACTTGATAAATTAAATAAATAAATAAATCCTAAACATACTGTAAGCACAACCAAACTAGACCCATAGATGAAAATCAAACACATGTTATACAAATACATATTTATAAACATGCATATACATAAAAAAATAAGACACATTAATAAATAACATTACATAAAATAAATAAGCGGTATATGCAATGAGCATTAATTTTCTTATTTAAATAAAAATAAATGGCTCAGAACTTAGAAATACCTAATAAAGTTCTAAAACATTTATAACAACAATTGTCTCTCTCTCTCTCACACACACACACACACACACACAAACACAAATATGGCCGACATCCAATAACTACAGGGCATGTAATTAGAGTGATCTTCCTCTTAATACATTAGCATGCTAATTTGATAATTAGTCGCCGTTAGCAGTCTCACTAACAGATGCTTTGGGATCCACAGGGAGTTCTGAACATGGTGAAGTTTAACCTTGGCCTCACACCGTCACCGCCTACTCCTCACCTCCTTCGAGGCAGTACTCGATGATGTACCCGTCCACACCCCCGGCGCCGATCTTCTCTGGAGGACGCCACTTCAGCGAGCAGGTGTTGCCTGTGATGTCATCAACCATCAGACGAGTCGGCTCACTCGTGGGTGCTACGAGACAGAGAGGATGACGGGTTAAATAGACAGGCATGCTGGTAACAGACCTCAACAAAAACATCTCTTTATGCACCCGAGACATAATGGGAAGTGATGGATCGAGTGCTCTTCTACTGAATATGCTCACTCAGGCCTGCGTTATATTATTGTACATTTAAAACTACACACACACACACACACACACGCACACACCGATAGGCATGAAGGGCTTAGAGACAGCACTGGGCTGTGAGACCCCGATGCTGTTAACGGCGAACACCCTCATCTCGTACATCACACCCTCGATCATCTTCTTTGCTTCGTACTCGGTCGACTCATGGATATCAAAGTTCAGCTTGGTCCACCTGGACGAGCCTACCTTCTTCCTCTCCATCAGATAACCTGGAGAAACATCAAAACATCATCTGGCGATATCACAGGGTTGTAGAGTTTTGCATTCTGATTGGTCAGAGGGTGGGGTTTATACTCTAGAACATTTCCTTGTGTTTTTTTTCTTTATTATTATTATTATTATTATTATTATTATTATTATTAAGACATGAGATGGAAACAAACACTGGTGTTCTTTTTTGATGAATATGAAATGTTAATCATGATCAAGCTTGCCTTTTAGGAGTGAGCCACCATCAAATTTGGGAGAGTCCCATAGGATGGAAGCCGTGTCCTCACCCACTCCTGTACAGCGCACGTTCTCTGGTGGATCAGGAACATCTGAGCACACACACACACACACACACAAAGAGAGAGACAGAAAGGTTTAACTGGGAAGAGACAGATGTAGAATGGACTGAGAGGAAGATGGACATAGGATAATGGTGTGTAAAGTGTCATATAGTTTCTCTCTCTCTCTGTCTCTCTTTCCATCTCTCTCACCCACGATCTTGATGATGATCTCGGCCTTGTCCTCTCCTGCAGGATTGGTGACGGTGATGTTGTAAGGTCCTTCATCTGACCTCTCTGCCCCCTCAATCACAAAACTGCTCAAGTTCTTCCTGCTGTCCACCCGCACTCGTCCCTCTGTGGCTGCTATCTCCTGTTTACACACACACACACACACACATATCTTATGCTACAAAACTAGCAGTTATCAAAGCCCTATTAAAGGAACCTGGCCTTGAACCTGGCCTTCACCCTGTCAGCTGTCCAACTACAGGCATCAAACCGCCGTCTACCTCCAAGATCCTACAAAAGCTTTTAGCACTGCAGCTATGTTTATATCTACATAGTGTTGACATACATAAAAAAGTATTAGTCAAGATTTAGGCTGCATTATAGCGGAGAGCCAGCGCTGGTTAAAGTGGTAAATGACCTCCCACTGGCTTCTGATCAGGTTTGGGTCTCCTGACCTTAGTGTAGCTTTAGACACCACTGATCGTCCTCGATAGATTAGAAAATGTAAAAAGATTCTTATTTGACTGATCATCAGACAGATAGCACATGATCTACGGCAGGCATGTCAGTACTCGGTCAGGTTCCTGTACAGCCGAGATTAGACATAAATATTTAATAATAAATGTTTGGTCGGTTCTCACGGTGTCTCCTTTCTTCCAGCAGACGGTGGGTGCAGGTTCTCCCGTGATCTCCACATCCAGACGGAGTTTGTTCCCCGCCACCACGATGATGGTGTTCTTGTTCACCATGCTGCCCGTGGCGTCCAGGTGGATTTTCGGAGGATCTTGACAAAAATAAAGTGTAGAACAATGTAGGGAAGCATGTACTGTACGATTTACAACCTAACGAGGATCGGTCATGTTTCCCGGTTTTGTACTTGTGCATGATGTGGAATCTCTTGTCGCCCTTCATTTTGCATTTTGTACCAGAAATTCAGCGTGATGGATAATCGTTAATGCAAAAGTACAACACACAATCAACCCTCGTTGGGCTCTGTTAGGTCGTTTAGGTTGTTCTTTACATGTTCTATTAATCTGTGTGTGTGTGGGGGGGTGGGGGGGGGGGAGTATTATTTCTATTAGGTGTAAAAATCTGAACCTTTATGTAAACACAAATAATACACTTTATTATATTAATTTATCTTAAATAAGAAAAGAATAAAAGACTGATACTCACCCTGACGAGGAACATAATCGATCTTGATTTCTGCGGGAAATGAATCAGATAAGGTAAATAAAGTAACTTTCTTGTACACTGTTGTGTGTGTGTGTGTGTGCGCGCGCATTACCCAAGAAGTTGAGTTTAGCTGAAATTGAGAGCGCGTAGCCATCAGGGACGAAGGTGTAGTCTCCCGCGTCCTCTGCCTTCACGTCATCAATCGTCAACTTGTGGATCCTGAGCGACCCCCCCCCCCCCACCACCACCCCCCCAAGACCATACATGTTACCATAGCAACAGCATCCAACATAACACCTGGGTGTGTCCCAATCCACACCATTAATAACCTCATAAGCCAAATAAACACCTCTGGCCATCACACAGTGTTGAGGGGTAATTAACTGCACAAATGTCACAGTATGTTGCCTGGAGGTGTGGCTTACCTGCCGATATGAGTCATTTTGATGCGGTCACTTGCGACGACCTCGACTCCATCCTTAAACCACTTCCCTGTGACTTTCTCATCAGAAACCTCGCATTTAAACACGGCCTGCTCAGCGGCCTTCAACGTCAGATCAGCGATACTCTGCAGCACCTCCAGCTCCTTATCTGAGGCACACACACACACACACACACAGGAAAATCTATGTTTCTATAAATTCTTAAAACAATTAGCATTGTAATATTTATAATAATAATACATGATTTTAAACAGCGTCCAAGACTTATTTTACCGTGATATCCTGAGGGGTTTTTTTTTTCACCCTAACAATATTCTACGCTACATTACCCACAATGCCTTGCTGAAAGTAGTGCAGTGGCATTAAGCCCTGGTTTCAGCGCTCGCTAAAGAGAGCCATGCATCGACGCTTTAGTCCTTCAGTCTGCTCAGCATTGAGACCTTCTCATCTGGACATTCTGCTCAAACTGGGCATCCATTCATCACACTCCTCGTCTCTTGGGTCACTAACTACCCCGAGTCAAGCCTCCCAGCTCCATGTGGCTGC
Organism: Clarias gariepinus; assembly: GCF_024256425.1. NCBI lineage: Eukaryota > Metazoa > Chordata > Actinopteri > Siluriformes > Clariidae > Clarias > Clarias gariepinus. The sequence goes on from NC_071115.1 coordinate 1,793,528, forward strand.
ATGGCATTCTGGGAGCTTAAGTGCAGCAGTTTGCTTGAAAATCTCTTCTTCGATGCTGGATTTCATGTTCATGTGATGTTAAACATAGCTGGAATATGTTGAGTGAGAAACGAAGAGCTTGCTGTTTTGTTTTTAGGAGCTAAGACAGTAAGACTAACCGTGACATTCCTGTTGTTGATTAAACAAACAATTTTGGCAATACCTTCCACCTCCAGCTCTCCCTTCGACTCCCCCCCGCTGGTGTAGACGTGGTACATCCCGGTGTCCTCCTTTGTGGCCTCATTGATGATCAGCCAATGTTTCTTCCCTTCTTTCTTTATACGATACTTTCCGTCTCGACTCAACTCCACTCCATCCTTCATCCTTTAAAAAACAAACATAAAGAAACGTAAAAAGTATGGTTTGGTTGAGTTTACAGAGAAGAGAAGAGCAAAAGTAAAATCTACAGTAGTTGCAAAACAACGATGAGCGGGCCCAAGCACCCGGGCGCACCCCAAAACTTGGGTGCTTTATTATTTTTTTTTGACAAGCCCCCGTTCTGATTGTTTGGGTTAGTGTTGTGTAGTGCGGTGCACCACTTAGTGTGCTTCCTGTTTACTGAGACAGGGTTGTAAACAAACACCATAATTGTTTTTTCATCCCACACAGAACAGACAGCTAGAGGAGTGTAAGTGGATAATCATCAAAATTTTAGTGTATTGGATTAATAGTGAGTGAGTTAATCCATGAGTCTCCAAGATTTTAAAATTTGGAAAATTTGTTGGTTTTTAAAACACTTATTCATGCAAGTGACGCATTTTATTCAGGAGGTCTTTTACATCTTCAAAACATGCAACAAAACAAAATTGTATTCTTTTGACTATCAGCAGGGGGCGCTGTAGTGCTCTTTTATATTGTACAGTGTAGATAAATTAAATAAAAGTATCACCATTTAACGCTCGCTCCTTCCTCGGACACTTCCACCTCGAATTCTACTTTTTCCCCAACCACAACGTGGACGTCATCTAGCAGCTTGGTGATGGTGACAGGAGGCTCTAAACACACACAACACACATACACACACATGAATGAAATGGAAAAATATTCCACATAATCTGCATCGATGATTTTGCCCACCTTGTACAAACACCTCAGTGAAGCACTTTTCCTCCCCGACCACACACTCGTACGCAGCGTCATCCGACAGCGTGCACTTGTTAATGGTGAGCCTTCGGATCCCACCAATGCTCTCAAACACATACCTGGGGAGAACAAGGATCTCAAACACCTGTCTAAGAGAAAACCTCATTTCTCTCTCTCTCACACACACACACACACACACACACACAAACATACGCTTACTTTGCTGAAGGTTTGATCTCCTGCCCATTTTTCAGCCACTTCACCTGCTGGTTTGGATCCGTCAGCTCCACAGACAGCTGGATCTTCTTGCCTTTTTCCACTGAGTACGCAGGATCCAGCTTCTTTATGAAGGCTGAGACACAACAAACAGAAAATCAGACACAACAAAAGCAAAAAAAAAAAAACAACCAGACACAATGAACAGACACCCGGACACAATAGAAAATCAACAACAAACACAATAAACTGGCATTCAGACACCACAAACACAACAAAGAGTCATTTAGACACAACAAACAGACACTCAGACACAACAAACACGACAGTCATATATATATAAAATGCTCACCATCACTCTTCTTAGGCTCCACCTTCTTCATCTTCTTCAGTCTCTTCAGCATTCCCCGCAGGTCGGTGATCCCGTACTGGAACGCAATCTTCTCGTAGTCGCATGGTTGCGCGTTCTTTAGGATCTCCCAGACATCCACGTCCAGCTCAGGCTCCTTCTTCTGCTTCCTCTCTCTAACGAACAAGCAGGTTTACATAACAATTCTTCTGCACCACTTCTTAGTCTTCTGCTTCTCTTTTTTTATTCATTTGAATGAGTAGATTAACTAGCGCTTTGTACAGGATCAATCAATCATCGCCAGTGCGAGCTGGGTTATTGGTGATTTGTGAATTATCAGCTGTACCAGGCAATCATTTAAACAACCTTGTTAGTGTCTGAAAATTGCACCTGAAAGTGCTGGATTTTATTGGTCTGGTTCTAGACAAAGTGCTGTTGCTTTGCCGTTTGCAAAACTTCTGAAAGTGTGTGTCAGGGTTTTAACTCAAGCGGCACAGATACAGTACAGTACATATATATATATATATATATATATATATATATATATATATATATATATATGTGTGTGTGTGTGTGTGTGTGTGTGTGCTTATATAAAAGCATTTCTGGTGTGTGTGTGTTAATGGGAAGGCTTCAGACTTCAAACTGTGTTTGGGTTTTCGGATATGTCAGGTTGAACAAAAGTTATCCTTACTTTTATAAAGGGTAAATTCTACCACTACTAAAAATATGGGAATGGAGTTGAAAAAATGTAGAACACAAAAAAAGGCAAAAACAAATGACTAAAATGTTCTAAGCCTTAACTACGGAACAGATTCAGGGCTTAGTAAGAAAATCCTGACCTTTTCTTAAGGAGGCCACTGAAATCCAGATCCCCAGCGTCCTCTCCTGCGTCCCCCCTGTAGTTGGAACATAGACGTACAGTACATGTATCAGAAACTCTGCAGTAGACTGCGTCAGTGTTCTCCATGAATCAGGATGCAGTACGCCCATATAGTAGTGTGATCATGGCCATGCTACTCCAGCATTTATGGTAGTTATCTATAGATGTGGCGGCACGGTGCAATAGTGGTTAGCATTGTCCCCTTGCACCTCCAGGGTCTGGGTTCGATTCCTGCCTCAAGTCTGTGTGCATGGAGTTTGCATGTTCTCCCCGTGCTTGGTGGGTTTCCTCCAGGTGCTCCTGTTTTCTCCCACAGTCCAAAGACATGGCTAAATTGCCCATAGTGTTTGAATGCGCATGTGAATGTTGACCAGAGGTCCTACCACGGTCGTACAAATGGAAATAAATACAATGATAATCACCATTAGCCTCCACGGTCCCTAGTTGGACTCAGAGGTTCCAAGATGAATGGAGATGGATCTATAGATGTATTATTTTAATGGTAGTTTATGCTAGCTCACCTGTTTATCATGTTTTGTTTTGTTCTATGTGCTTTTTTCAACTTTTTTGCTAGTGGCCATATTTATATAGGAGTATATACTGTACATTATATATTATAAAGTATATTTAAGTCATTTATTACATTATGACATTTTTTGCTATTTATTTCTATAGATGTTAAGGAAAGATACACAATAACAGTGTTTGTGGTAAATAACATCAACAAAAGGACAACATTCTACAACTGATGACAGAAAAACACAGATACTCACGATCGCTTGAAGGCCTCCAAGATGTTGGTTTGCTGAGCCTCTTGTGCAGCTGAAGGACAAAATAAAATAAACATGATGATGAAATCCAACCAAAAGAATCAACACACGTGCACATTAGATATAATCAGATCACTCGCTCTTCTTTTATACCTTCAACTGTGACCTCAAAAGCGCAGCTGTCACACTTATCCTTGGACGCGACCTCGCAGCGATAACCTCCTGCATCTCCCTCAACCACCTTAACGATGGTCATCTCGTAAGTGTATATCTGCCGTAAACAGGGAATGTTTCCATGTGAGCATTTCATGTGAGTGCGAACGCATTTTAGGAATTTTATGTTAATGTGAATTTTATGTTACATTGTATGTAAATGGACAAACATTATGTGAATGCATAAAAAAAAAAAACTTTGAAAGCGAGAAAAATGTATGCAAATGTGTCAGAATCTTATGGGAATGTGTAAACGTAAATGCAAGAATGTTTATGTCAATGCAAGAAATATTCGTGCAAATGTTGGTCAAATATGAAAATGTGAATGCGAGTACATTTTATGTGACTGGTAGAGAATTTTTTGCTAAAACATTATGCAAAAGCAAGGTCACTGAGTAAAAATATTTTTTGCTATGAGAGAGCAGTTAATTGTAAATGAGGGCATTTTATGGGCCTTATCACCAACTCAAACCTTGGTGTTCCTGTCATAGGATTCTTTAAACTTCAGGTGTTTGCCGGCTTTGCTGCCCAGGTCCAACCACTTCCCTTTCAGCCATTTCAACACTGGCTTCCTCAAAAGGGTTGACGAGTCCACCTTGGCAACGAACGTTATGTCTTTCCCTGTAACCAATAACCAAATCAATTGTCATTCACGTCATCACTTACTGTATCTCTTTACAATGATGATGACCTCTGACCTTTGATTGCCGTGACACTCTGGGGTTTCTCCACAATGAGGCTGGAGACCTCTGACATCTGTTGCTCATCCCCAGGCACATTCTCTGTAGGTGTGGCAAGAGAGACAAGAAAAGTCAAAGAGGGCAGAACAGATTGGAGGGACGGAAGGCAATTTCCTGATGGTCACAGAACTTCCTGTGGAAACCATTTTGGAATAACTGGCACCGTATTCAAGGCTTGTGATTGGTCAAATAGTGTTGATTTATTTACTATAACAGCACCTTTGAGAGTGGTACAGCTGCAAATCACAGGTTTATATTAATACCGTTGTTCTAATCCATTAGATAAGGAAGGAGTCTCCAGTGTCAGAGCTCAGTGTAGCTCAAAGATGAAGCCATGAGGTCAAGGTTTATTGGGTTAACTTCACCAGAAAGATAAAAGACACTTATAGTGCTTGTCCAAGTGCTCAGGTGATTTCGTCGGTGCCACCTTATTGGCGGTCGAGTGCAGGTGAAACAGGAAGTACGTGTCGAGAAGCCTGACATTCAGTCATGCCAAAGACTTGCAGTGCAAAGTTTTTTCTACACATTGCAGTAACGGTGCAAATCAGAATCCCAGGGAACATACAGGGTTTTGTAATGTCGCTATATTTTACTTGGATAAGTTTGGATAGTACGCCAGCGAAGAATTATCCCTTTAAATTTAAAAAAAAAAGAAAATTTTACTTGTAGTGTAAAGTGAATACAGGAGCGAACTTAAACTTTACTATGAACAGATTATTATTTTGAAGCCTGACGAGACTTATTTTTACGAATTAAGAAATGTTATAGTAAATCTGTGCAATGTAAAAGGAATGCGAGGAATAAAACACTTTCTCAAAATGTGCTGTTATTGAAAAATAATCAGTTTCATGTGGAGGCAGTGACTCATCTTCATCCATCCTGTTGCTAAAAACGTTGTCCTTTATTCGTTCAAAAACTGTGCCTAGCTAGATATCTAACGAGGCACACCGTATACCATAATCAAAATTAAAGAAATTAGATAAAAACAGAAATAACCTATTTTGAAAAATGAAAACCACTGCACTTTTTGAAAAAAAAAAAAAAAAAGTAATAATGATACAAGGAGTGACAAGGGGTGTGGGCAAGGGGCGGGTTTCTCTCCCCTGTAGGTTCTGCCACAGGATGTGAAAGACACTCTCATTCCTTCCTTAAGAATAATAATCATAATAATAATAGTAATAATAATAATAATAACCATCATTTTTCCCATGTATATGTCAGAGACAAATACATGCTAGAGGGATTGGTGTGTCTTACCATCCTCTGGCAACTCTGCATCGAGGAGAAAGAGAGCAAGAGAAAGAGAGAGGGAGAGAGAGTGAAGAAATACATTAGCGAGTAATGAAGTGAGTCAAAGATAGTAGAGCCTTCTGAACATATGACCTTCTAGAATTACATTTACACACACTCACACACAAACTCGTGTCTCTGGCCTATACTGCGTTTAGAATGAAGACATGTCAGTTTGTCGTAGTCCTTGTGGTTATCAGTTTATCAGTACAGACAAGCGAAGTATCTTGAAACTGAGAGCATGAAACAAGAACATGAGAAAACATGGAGACCAGGGGAACCTAAAGAAACCCGTTCATTTCCTATACAGACATTCAAGATGTAATAAACTCCAATAAGCTTTATGATAAAGTGGACACACCACAATGCGGTAACTTTAAAGCTCGTTCGCTGCCCTTCTTTAAAATGGTAGTCTGGGGTTCACCTACATCACAGTCAGGTCAGTGTCAAGTCACTTGTCACAGTGTTACAGGACTGGAATACTGTATCAGGTGTCAGACTGTATACGTATCGTGCATTTGCAGAAATTCATCTTTAAAACAATATTAGCTCCATGTAGAAAAGTAGAAAGCAGAATAACCTTAAGCATAAATCTGCATGCACTATATGGAGTTCCTTAATCAAGATAAAGCAAAAACATGTAACTGAGCTACACAGTAGAGTAATTAAAGCTCGATTAATTGTAAACTGACGAACTTGATTAATGACCCAAACAACTAATCCGCACATGCTTCCTGGGTGACCAGAAATACGAGCCTACCTGAACACACATGCGCACATACTGTACCTGTGATCCTCATTCCTTCTGCACCTTCTCAACCTTTTTCACATCTGTACTCTCACTTTATCTTTTTTTGAGACAAAAGATTACCTTCGGATACCTTGTTTGGATAGAACTTTATGAGCCTTCACATCAGAGAGGTCGTAGGTTTAAGTCATGTGTGTGGAGCCTGATCATGATGGATATACTCACTATCTCACTCGTACTCTATAGCACGTATGCTGTACAAGGTCACTGGAGGCCTGGAGCATATCTCAGGAGACATGAGGCACGTGGCAGGGTACACCCTGGACGGCGTGCCAGTTTAACAAAGTGCATCATTGGGGGACACCAATTAACCTAATGTCTATTGGACAGTGGTAGGAAACTGGAGTACCTGAGGAAACCCACCAAGCACAAAGGGAACATGCAGACTCCATGCACAAAGACCCGAGGCAAGAATCGAACTCTCCACCCTAGAGGTGCGAGGCCACAGTGGTAAAATCTATACAGTGTGAGTTAATATGTTAATTAAAATATGGCACAGTGTCTGTCCGGGGTAGGAGGCGTGACTGTCTAGTTTAATACTGTACTGTATGTTTAATGGAGTATTTCACAGCAGGGGTAGGAAGCATAAAGATCATTCAGTGCATGCAATCCCAAAATTTCAGATTAGGACTGGGAACTGCGTTTATTTGCCCCACCCTGCAGAGAATAAACCGCATTCTCATTCATGCACAAAACACGGATATACTCGATATATACTCAGAGCATAAAATCCAGGTATATATCACTTCTATTTGTAATTACTCATCAATAAAATTGCATTTTTCACAAATTTTATTTTTCACTCCTAAAGAACATTTTGATGTTTCAAACAAGGCGTTTGCATTTCAGTCTATCAGCAGAAAGCACCACGTCAAACTCAAGGATCAAATCATCAAGGTGCAAGGGTGTGACAACTTCACAGCTCTGCTGGCGGCGCCAAACAGCATTTACGTTACACGGTTCGAGATCAAATATCATCAGAACACACACCACGTCATCATTCGGTCAGTCAGAACCTCTGGAACAGTCGTGAAAACCCACCGCCAGAGTCAGTGCCTGACTCACGTGCATGCTAACAGTCAAGTGCAGCTTTACACGTTCAGAGTAGCACTATTGTAGTTTCCCAGTGATGTGCAAGCTCACACTGACTGCGCGGTGGACGTTCGCAGTGGTCATAATGACGCGCTTTCGGACACTCTTACACTCACAGTTTACAGCTCGCTCATTCTCGTGAGCGGCTGATCAGCAAACACACAGTACATGACCCTAAACACACACTCACACACACACACAGAGATAGAAACGCAAAGTGAGCTGGGTGGACCGTTTCTTTTTCCTTACCGTCTTCACATCCTTCACTCTCCTCTGCGTGATGAGAAGCAACAAGCAGTCAGAAAGCATTAGTATGCAGACAGGAAACAGTTACAATGTCATCTCACACACACACACACACACACACACACACACACACACACAATCTTCGCAAGGACCAATCAAAGTGCCTTACAAGACAGCTGGTCCTCATTAAGATACAAAACACACACACACACACACACACACACACACACACTTCTTGTATAAAAAAAGCAAAATATACTCATTATTACAATTATACAAAAGGGATGTGATGAGGAAACACCCTGGCCACGCCCATAAACAATAACGCACAAAGGAATAAGACAGAGTTGCTACTTGCCGGTGTAAAGGTAAGGCTAGTGTGTAACTGTCAGGTGTGTATCATTTCATGAACAACAAAAATCTATTAATTTGCACATGACTGCTCCAGAAATCTAGTAACACGTTGTTCTGTTTAACAAAATCTTTAAAAAATACCTATAGGAAGTAGACTTTTGTGCTAACGTTAAGGGTACGTGTGTTAGCATTGCTATTGTCATTAGTGAGATGAGGAAACTCACCAGCAGGTGGAGCTGCTTCCTGTTTCGTAGGACCTAAAAAATAAAAGCAACAGATGATTCATTATTTTACACACACTTACACACACACACACTAAACATGACATAATTATAAATAAATAAATGTGTGAATAAATAAGTTAATATAGAAATAAATAAATACATAAATATAATAAGCCCTAGAAAATTGCTAAATGTATCCCTACTTTTGTTTATTAACATATTTCAAGATTTATTTATTTTTGCATTTCCACATTTCTACATGTATTTATTTGTCACTGTATGATGATAAGGTAGGCGGTGCCAGCCCTAGTCGAAACCGTGATCGGTCAGGGCATCTCAGACAGAAGCAATCAATCTAATCAGCGTGATGCTTTTTAGTTATCTAGACCTAACTATGCAAATAGCTGCCAACGAGAGACCATTAGCACACGTTCTGTGGGATCTTTAACCAAACTGTGTTTATGGTCCACGGTGCGATTTACCCAGAAGTAGATGAGCCTCCATTATATTCGGAGGTAAAACGCACCGCGGACGCCCAACGTTCCCTTCCTCTTTCTGCGTGAGGACATGAAGTTCTTAAAGACCGTTAAACACAGTTTGGTTAAAGATCAACAGCCATCTCAGCCTGAAGCTGAACTAAATAAATAAAGAAAGAAATGTGGAAATTCAGAAATAAATAAATCTTGAAATATGTTAATAAACAAAACTAGGAATATATTCAGCAATTTTCCAGGGCTTATTGTATTTATGTATTTATTTCTATATTTACTTATTTATTTACACATTTATTTATTTATGTATTTATTTATTTATATATTTACCTATTTATTCACATATTTATTTATTTATAATTATGTCATGTTTAGTCCTCCCACACACACACAGTATATGTATATATAAAGACATATAAAAACCTGCAAGGACATTGAACCTTCACTTTTTGAAATATATCTGGTCAGAAAAAAAAAATCTAATTATTAATTAAACACTTAGTAAAGTTTTCTGTAGCTCTGTAGCCATAAGAAAATCAGTTAACCAGAAAGAAAACATCAGACTGTGGAAAGCAGTGACCGCTCCTAGTGGGTGTGGCCTAATTAGAACGAGCTAGCTGTATTGACAGGCATCTGTAAACAGGTTAACGCAGCTAGAGATAGTGGCATAAATGGAGACAGTCACTTTGCATTTAATTATTGCTTTATACAGAGGTTCTGTTCCCTGGGTTAGCTTTCGCTCTCTAGGTTAGCTTGCACTTGCTAGGTTAGCTTGTCTTTTCCTTTCTAGTTTTTGTTAATTTATGTTGTAATTTATGTTAGGTCTCTCTGTCCTGTCTCTGCTAGCCAGCTAACTAGGCCTCTTGGTTAGCTAGTTTAGTGTCTATGGTAATTTATGTTGTAAGTTTATGTTGCATGTAGCACCTTGGTCCTGGAGGAACGTTGTTTCGTTTCACTGTGTACTAACTGTATATGGTTGTAATGACAATAAAGCCTACTTGAACTTGAACTTGAACTCTAGTTAGGCGTACATTCCTCTCGCTAGCTTAGCTTTTACTTACTAGCTTAGCTTTCAGTTAGCGAGTCGCTAAGATTTTAAATACAGTATGACCTTTAAGTCATGAATAACAAAAAGACTGTATGGGTGGGACTAGAAACATTAGCCCTATGATTGTTGTAGTACAGTAAAGCTAATTCAAGCGTTATTGAAGTTTTATGATCTGTGCGATACTGTGATCACATGACCAGTCTCATTAAGTGTGATTTCTCAGAACAAAGATGATAAGAAATGCAAAAAATATTTTAGGGAAAACACACATAAGGTAATTAGCATAGCAAAAAGCTCAAAACATTAGAGAAACAAGGGAACAACCAGGAATACCCCAAACCAATGATGAAAGAGGAAACGCAAGGCGGTTTTAGCTTCCTTGATGTTTTATAAGCATCACGGTTCTGGATTTCTCAGTATCATTATACCTCTAGAGCTGTTGAAACATTTTACTTTTATTTTACTCTCTCACAGATCAAAACGCACACACTGAACCCCAAAATTCCAAACTATAAACAAATCATCTCTACACTTGTCAACTCCTCGCCCTCGCACATCACTTGGCCTTAGTCCTCTGTGGGGTCAAGTTGCCAGACCAATCCTGGGGGTTGTGTAAGGCATTCTGGAGGGTCGACACCTCTATTTTGAACAAGGTTTATCTTTCATGGTGTGAATCTGATAACCGGTGTTGTGTTCTTGTTAGAGTTTCGCATTTTTCTTTTAGATGTAAAAAAAGGATCTCATCGAGTCACAGAGTCGCAGGACGGACAAATGCAGGGTTATCCTTGGACTGGTGCAGCAAGAACACAGCAAGATACAAAACTGTGAGAAAAAAAAGTTAATCTAAACACTTTAGAACAAGATCTCTAAACAGATCTCCCCTGTGAGAACCTTTTAAGGAATTCACAAACCTTTGGCTTGTTTGGACCTAAGAGCCCAGGAACTGGTTTGAAGTTCTTGACTTACTTACCTACTTAAGGGAATAAGGCACGGTGGGAATAAGGCAAGCAGGAGGAGGTAGGGTGATGCTCTGGACTACTGTGTTCTACTGGGAAACCTAGGCTCCTGCCATTCATTTGGACTTCCTTTGAAAGTCTCAGTAAAAGGAGACAAAAGCCCTTCCTGATTGGTGGTGGTAGTCCTGATGGGACGGCCCTATAAATGGATGGTAACTGGCTACTACTAAATTAGAAGAAAAAATGCTGTCTCCACTTACTGGTCACAAATTGCAAACTCATCAATAATTTAACTTAAGTGTACACACAAAGCATCTACCTATAATCTACCACCCATAAAAAAAATTACACCCATAAAAAATGGAAACTAGCTTGCCCTATCATCTGGAGAGTTTAAATCCCACCTAGAGAAAGTTGATTGGCCGAGCTATCTTGAGGGCAGAGGTGGGAGGCATTCAAGCACTCTCACATCCATCATGACGCTTGTCAATCATGAGTGAGTGTGAGCTCACTGAAGCAGATGGAGTGAATTGTGCTGTCCTCCAAGTTTGTTACTCTGCTCCCTACGGTGTCAGCAAGTACAGTAAGCAGTTCGAGTAAGCATCTACCTATTTTTCGGGCCAGGGGTAGCTCAGTGGTTAAGGCATTGGATTACGGTTCGGAAGATCCCAGGTTCAAACCCCACAACCACCAAGTTGCCACTGTTGGGCTCTTGAGCAAGGCCCTTAACCCTCAACTGCTCAGATGTATAATGAGCTAAAAAAAATGTAAGTCGCTCTGGATAAGAGCGTCTGCCAAATGCCTAAATGTAAATGTAAATGTATAAATGGGGTAAGGGTGGTGTAAAGTGGTGTTTAAGTCTGAATCCAAGGACCCCTGAGTGACACTGAGCAGATTGCAGGGAAATAACAGATGAGCAGAGGAGTAAAGCCATTAACCAAAACATATAATCATCCAGTCATCTACAAACATCCCTTTATTTGAGGATTAATTGGGGGCTTCACCAAGAAAGGTGCCTGACGCATAGATAAATGAAAGTAGCTCTGGAGCAATCCAAAGGCTTTTCAGCAATGAGCAAGATAAAAACATAGAACCAAGGGTTGCATGGAGGCACCACAGTCATTCAGGTAACCTTTCAAATACCACAAAAAAACTGGTAGCAAAACCGCAACAGTCAACATACACCACAATATACACGTTACTAGTTGGTATAAAGTACCAGGAAATCGGCTTCCACACATGTAAATGAACTACTTATACTGCAGCATGATGGATGATTATTAAATTACACCCATAAAAAATGGAAACTAGCTTGCCCTATCATCTGGAGATCACAAGTTTAAATCCCACCTAGAGAAAGTTGATTGGCCGAGCTATCTTGAGGGCAGAGGTGGGAGGCATTCAAGCACTCTCACATCCATCATGACGCTAGTCAATCATGAGTGAGTGTGAGCTCACTGAAGCAGATGGAGTGAATTGTGCTGTCCTCCACGTTTGTTACTCTGCTCCCTACGGTGTCAGCAAGTACAGTAAGCAGTTCGAAAAGATATGGTTGGCTAGCGTCTCGTGTCTTGCGGGAAAACAAACAGACGATGAAGGAGACAAAAGCCCTTCCTGGTTGGTGGTGGGAGACCTGATGGGAGAGTGCCCTATAGAAGGATGGGAACTGGCCACCACTAAATTAGAAAAAAAAATGCTGTCTCCACTCACTGGTCACAAATTGCAACGTCACCAATAATTAACATTAATGTAAATGTAAATGTAAATGTAACGCTGGTACACTAAGTGTACACACAAAGCATGCAGCAAATAAAAACCGCTCGATCTAATGAATAGAAGAACCCAAACTTCTGACATCTGCAGCAGATGACTGGACAAATGACTAAACTATAGAATATGGAATAATGCAGATTTACCACATTCTAGTAATGACATTATATACAACTTAATGCAGATACACTCTTTATTCCACCCAAAGTATGCAGCAAGCACACAATGCTCGCACTGATTAATGAATGGAAGAACAATGCAAACTCCTTGAGCATCTGAGCAGCAAAGCTCACATGACTTAAATACCTTACTGGCTGGACTTTCAGCCACTAAATACCGGGTGATAACAAACATATACCATATAAATATTGTTATACGGCGGCGTTGTTCCCAGATGGCAGTTCAAACACACTGCACATATTGTTCAGGAATGGATTGATGGACAAGACAAAGATTTTAAGATGTTATCTATGTGCAAATCCCAACCTCACAACTTACTACAAGACTTAAAGTATCTGCTGCTAATGTCATGGAGGTCAGAGAGTGACACGCCACATAGATCTGGCCTCCATTTGAGCTGGAAAAAAAAGGAGATGCCTGATTCGGACCAGGGCCATGAATGCAATCCTTGGGATTAACTGAGCGAGTGAAGCTCTAGAAGCAGAGTAAGCAGGCATGTGCAAAATAATTAGAGAGACAGATCGTGTTGTCGTGCCGATTTAGGAGGTGATAGAGATCGATATCTTGAATATGTTTAATAATCATCACTTGAGAAATGTGCGAATATGCGATTCAAATTCATCTCTCTATAAATACACTCATGTATTGCTCTATATGCAACTTTCTCTTTTTATAGGTCTGTTTCTCCAAGCAGGACCAAACATGGAGGTCTGCTCTGCCCCTAGCTCGCTCGGCTGGATGCCTCGGACGGGAGATGCCTCGGACCCGGTCACCTGTTCACGCTGCTATTCTGAAGCTCCTTAAAAATCAACCATAAACAGTTTTTTTTTTTTTTTTTTATGAATGATGATGATATTATAAGTGCTTGAGAAGGAATTTATGTCCCAGAGTCATGTTGTGCTGAGACTTCTCTCTCTCTCTCTCTCTCTCTCTCTCACCATGGTGCAAATTTCAAGTCACATTTATTTTTCCATCGCTCCCTCACTCTGCTTCTCAGCACTACATTCCCTGGTAGAGGAAGGAAGATGGACAGATTGATAGACAGATTCCACTACAATTTCCTCATAAACCCCGGGTGATAAATGCAGATGAGCTGTAATTAAATTAAGGTGCATTCAAGGTGCATTTACAATTAAAAACCCCCCACCAAAAAATAACAATCCATACGACGTTCACGCAGAGCTGAAACTGGTGACTGAATGGTGAAAGAGCGCCCCCTGTGGTATAACATTTTTTTCAATAATGCAGCTCAGCCACTCCAATGCATTTACTACAATGGAAACAAACTTGTTCTTCCTTCTTTTCTAGGATCTTTGAATCGTCAAGGTGTAACCTGTATAAACCTAAAGCAGGTACTAATCAGTAATTATACAACAGTATTCTGATTGGATGAAAGGCGTTGCACACGTGGTGATAATGAGATGTTTAACTAAATGTATTACTTCGTGCCCGTTTAAACCCAGTCATAGAAGCACTTTAAGAAAAAGACAGTTAATAATGTTACGCCATCTTAAACAACAGTTTGTCTACTTAATAATCGCTTCTTAATAAGCGTTCCGAATCGCCTCCGTGTTGTTTTAGTTATAGCTAACGCAAGCTACAAGGATAACTAACTTCTAACACAAGGCTGAATCCCAAATCCCTCTCCAACCCCTGATCTAGGGCACTACTTGGTGTATGGAACTGTGGTGTAAGGAATTGTATCCCCTACATAGTGCACTAGATTTCCATTTAACACTATTTGGGATTCGACCCCAAAACCCAGACGTTAACGGAGCTGATATTCTAAAGTGTAATAAGTAGAAATATACAGTAAATCTGGTGAGTTTCTCAGGACGTCCACCACCTCCATGGTTTATTCTCATCACCTTTCGCCTACAGAGTACCACTAAGAGTTTAACACCACTCTCACCTCACCTGTGTGTGTGTGTGTCCACGTATTTCCAGACTTTCGTAAAGGTGTATTTAGTGCTCTCGAAAATCTAAAATATCTGTATGTATCTATGTCGTGTGTGTGTGTGTGTGTGTTATAATCTGCATGTTTGCATGAAGAAACTGAATTCATACAGTAAATCATAAAATCCTTTAATAAATAATAAATAATAATCATCATCTCAGTTTAACTGTGATACAGTACTATACAGTCGACCCAGGGAATTTGATGGATGTGGTCAAAAAAAGCCTATAAATGCCTGTTTTTGGTTTAAACCCTAAATATGTTTCCAGATATTCTCCTAAAACACTTTAACTTCATTTAAAACTCAGCTTTAATACATTACCAAAAATTAAATTAATTAATTAATTAATTAATTAATTAATTAAAGGACAACCCGTCTACAGTACTGGACCGCTGTGTCTCCCGCAGTGCTAGAATGTAGAACACAGATGTTACCCCCATATGAACTGTAATTCATGCTGTAGTATCAGTACTGTAGGGTAAATACGGTAATAATAATTCACTAGTTATTCACTGAGGAATTCCCAAGCCGTGTTTTCCTCTACGGTCGCTTCAAGTCCTCTCTACAGTACTAAGAAATGTAGACTGTATTATATTTTGTTGGAAAATTTAGCTAAATTTACGTTAACATTTATGTTACAAAATTAGTAAATTATATTGTTCTTAATAGTTTAAAACACATGAAAGATTATACAGAATATAGCCTTAAAAAATAGCTGAGAATATTTGTGCTTTCCAATGTCTTAAATATAATTACGTTTATCTACACTTTCTTAATATAAGACTACAACAAACCAAATATAAGATTATTAAGCTTATTTCTACTTAGATGTTACTAAAATTGCATGTCCTTGTTCAGAGTGGAGGCTGAGAATTTTGCTTCTTTCAGAAAGTATATCCCTAAAAACTAGCAAAATTATCTGCCAATGAACTACACAAAAGTTTGCTTTTAACGCATAATAAATTTATTATTATTTTTTATTCAATTCAGGCAGTGTCGCAAAGCAGGTTCACAGAATCAAAAAAAGGAAAATTATAGGAATTAGTTTAAAAAGTGTGAGTATGTATAAAAATAATGCATAAAAATAAGTTTTAAAAATTATAACTGACAGTAAAAATATCACAAATAGCGAGTCATGGGACAAAATCCGAACGGAACTGAATGACATTTCACCATCTGTGTGTAATTTATCACGGGACAGACGCACATCATCAGCATGGCCAAGGCATGAGGTACTGTAATGTAATAAGACACTGAGAATGCATAACTGTGTGTGTGTGTGTGTGTGTGTGTGTGTGTGTGTGTGTGTGTGTGTGTAGATAGACCAGCAGACCAATACACAGAGACAGGATAATTAGTCTTAAAATAGAAAGAATGGGTTTGAAGAACCCCAACCCCGCCGCACACCGTTCCTTCCTCACACACACAAAGGTATTTCATATTAGCTTCATTCTATTGGATTATTGTAGATTGAAGTAACAAGAAACAGTACTGACCAAAATCATTAAAAATGTCTGAAGCTCTTCTCCAAGCTTTATTTAAGCACTATCACTCAGGAGGAGTGCCTACGACCACATCACAGCTGTGCTGATATTCAGTACAACAGCACAACTTCAAGTGTGACATCGCTTTTATACAACGGTTCTACAAATACCATTTATTATCAACAGATTACGATTGTTTCCTTATTTACCCAGTTATATTGCTCAGCCCACACACATCCTTCAGCGCCTGGCAGGACTAACTAACCGCGACAGGCGGAGCTGGCGAGACACAGTTAGTGCGCGACAGTTAGTGTAATTAACAGGAGGTGAGAGTGGTGTTGAACTCTTAGCTGTACTCAGTAGTCAGAAGGTGAGGAGAATAAACCATGGAGGTGGTGGACAGTCCTGAGGAACTCACCAGATTTACTGTATATTTACACTTATTACACTTTAAAATATCAGCTCCGTTAACTTCAGGGTTCTGGGGTCAAGTAGTGTGGAATGGAAATCTAGTGCACTATGTAGGGTGTACAATCCACTTGTTCCACATACCACGTTGTGCCCTTGATCAGAGGTAGAAGCTAGTTAGCTCAACTTAGGGGTAAAAGACGTAGAAGTGATTACTAAGGAGACGGCGTGTTGTTTAAGATGACATAATGTTATCAGATGTGTGTTTCTGCTGAGTTTGCTGGTTGTGAATGTGCGTTTGGCAGGAAGCTGCTCTCTCCTCGGTACACTCATGGAATAACGCATCTCTTCCAATCAGACTTCTTGGTCCGACTGAACTGCTGTGTAATTTTCCTTGCATTGTCTCAATACATATTTATTAAAAGGGGGTAAATAACAGAAGATTAAATGATGTGCTGTAGGATTGGTTCAAGGCAATCATTTGGATTTGTTGATTTAAACAATTGTACCAAATTTGCGCAGAATTGAGATATGTGGGTTGCACCCATGAACACAGAATCACCAGGGACCCCTGATACGATATTATCATGATACCCCGGTGCTGATTCGATTTGTATTGCGATTTTGTAAGTCGAAAAACCATAAATATCCCTATTTGCTATTACATTTTTAAAGTTTTTGTCACAATGCTAAACTCGTGAAATGATTTGCTCCTAACACACAGTACGCTGTGCTGCCAGCAAATAGTTTAAATAGTTTAAAGTGTGCCACCTGTAGGATCATAGAGGAACTGCAACATGTTAGCATCTCAAATGAAAACATGTATAAATTATATATATATAGTTTATAATATGTATTGTATAAATAAATAATATGTATTTTATTAATATAACATATCAATTATATATAAGATAAATAAATTGCCACACCAAAGAATCCTAGTCAATATTTTGCCCATCTCTAGAACAACTAACTAACTAATTTAACAAGTAATTAAACTATCGTTTCACTTCGGTTTCCCGTTCTTATTATTTTAGAGGTTGCAGCTGTTGTTACTGGCTGAATCCAGATGTTTAACGGAGCATGATAGGAGGTTTTTAAGCAAGTTTCTGGAATGTTTTCAGCCCAATAAAAGATTTCACTTATTGTTGTTGTTTTTTTTTTTTTTTTGTCAAATGACAAACTACCAGACACCAAATCCGCGTCCTAGCATTTTGTACAGTTACTAAAATGTCTTACAAATACGTGACAAGATTGTACCCTCTCTATAAACATGTGTTTGTTTTCAGATAATCACACACACGCTCATACTCTCCATCTCTTCCGAAACCACAGCTCTATTCTGGAGGCTGTTTATTGAGGATTCGTGCTTTCTGAACAGCGGGGTGGCACTCGAGATCCATGACTGAGGTGTAATCTGAGCTTCTCTACCGCAGGAGGCCAGATCACAGCACGAGAGGTGAGAACGAGACAGCAAGAGAAAGTGAGAGGAGAGAAGGAGAGGAAAAGGGGTGTGTGTTCGAGCAGCGCCGCTGCATCAGAGATCTGATATTAGTGATGTCATGACTCTGGACCGCACGAAACCGTGGCCGTGTGTGCAGTAGAATGATGATGGGGTGTGGACGAGGGGAGGAAAGGTATGGGGCACGACGGAGAGAACATTCTGCAAATAATCCAACTACTAAAATAAGCATGTCCAATTAAAGCCAGCGTTTAGTGCATGCGCATAGAGACAACAGAAAAGAGCTGATTAGATATTTAAAACTAAAAATAAGCTGTCTACCATGTGCAGAAATGTAAAAAAAGAAAATACCAAGAAATATGGAATGATAAATAATCTTTTCAATATAATTTTTACAATATTTTACAAAATACAATTTATGTAGGACTACTAAATACACACTACTATATTTTATTTCTTAAATTTACTCACTCACTCACTCACTCACTCATCTTCTATACCGCTTAATCCTGAGGTCGCAGGGGCCTGGAGCCCATCCCAGGAGGCTAAGGGCACGAGGCGGGGTACACCCTGGACAGGGTGCCAATCCATCGCAGGGCACACACACACACACACACACACACACTCATTTTCTTAAATTTGTTTATTTTTAACAAAAAAAATTCTTAAATTTGGTTATTTTCAACAAATTTGTTTAATTTATAAAAATAAAAATCAGAATCATTAATTCTTTTTCCTCACATTATGAATTAAAATTAAACAAATTATTTCTAGATACTAAATTATATGTATTATTTAGAAAGAGATAAAGAGGAATCAGAATGAGATTACATTAAAACTAATATAAAAAAATAATTATATAAATATACATTTTATTTTACTCATAATTTCAAGCATTATTTTTTACTACATTGTCTCTTTCTACAAAAAAAAATATAAAAATAAGATTAATTAGTAAATATGTTTTATACATGCATTTAAATTAGGTTTACAAGAAAAAACTACAACATAAATAATATAATTATAAATTAAATATCTTCAATTAATGTATAAGGATTTATAACATTGATTTTCATTTTTTATTTTAAAATTGACATTTTCTCAGCAAAAACATTTATTTTAAATAAAGCATGTAATGAAATGTCTAGGGGAAAAATAATAATTTATAATTCATAATAAGTCATAATCTCATAGTTTTACATTTCTATTAAATAATTTTGATGAGAAAAAAATAAAACCTGTATTGCTGCTATTTTTGTTTGGATTTGGTCTATATCAAATTTTTCCTGCTCATCATATATGAGAACGCTGCTCATAAATGTTATGATTTTTATGACCTTCCCTCCCTCCCTCCCTCCCTCCCTCCCTCTCTCTCTCCCTCTCCCTCTCTCTCTCTCTCTCTCTCTCCTTCTCTCTTTCCCTCTCTCTCTCTCTGCTTCCTCCTTTAAAGATGTGTTAGCGTTTCTGCTGTAAAGACGTCGCTCTCAGCTTTCACTCTCCACGCAGACGTGACCCGACTGCTGAAAGAGATCCGCTCATGTTTTACAGCCCTGCAGATCGCTGGCCATAAATCTCGGAGATATAAATGTCAGGGATTTGTAAACATTCGGCCTGCTGCTGATTCAGCTGTTGCGCTAAGAAATGTGGAGATATGTGGAATATAATATTTTCATAAAATTCATGAAAAATAATACATTACATGGAAAATAATATCTACAGTATACTAAACTAATAATATTTTGCTTTGATTTTGGTGTGACTTCCTGTTTTTACAAACCAAAAGTCTAATTAGAAAAATAATTTCTTCGCAGAAGTTTGTCATGTAAAGAATCTCACAGACACATAAGCCAAATAAAACATCACTTATTCCAGATAATCCACACTGATCTTATAAAGTTTATATGTTACAATTACAAGTTACATGTTCTACAAGCGCCTTCTAAATATTCTTTTAAAATTTTATTTGACGAAATGTAATTTTCTGACTTATAAAATGTCTGACTTACAAAGAAAAAGTCCTGTTTATTGATTATGTTTTTTTTTTTAATCTGCATTTACGTTTTCATAGAGTAAAAATGTTAATAATTAAAGATCGGTTGAACTTCCCACGCTCCTGAATTTGATCCTAAATCTAGATTTTGAGATGTTGGAAATCGTAAAGTGATCATCAGGAAGTTTCCCAGAGTTCAGTGTGGCTCATCATTATAGTTCAAAAGAAAATTATGCTTGAAATTAGAAATGTAGTCGCTGACTTCAAAACATTACACCAGCAAATAACTTATTCCGAAGTGAATTGTAGCAGATTGTGGACTGTGTAGGTGGTTTGTGGCTTTTTATAAAGAATTGTAGAATTCAAAAATAAATAAAAGGACTAATTCCTCGTTTAGTTTTGACGAAGAGAGCTTTGAGCTGTCACTAATGGAACACAAATTGGCTAAAATGGCAAAATCCCACCCTGCACACTAAACTACTGAATAGTGTAAAAATGTATCTATATTTCTGTATTGTTTACAGAAATAATTACAAAAATATCACTAATTTTTTTCTAGTATTGTGAGGTAACTCTAAATCATATTTTATTTTGGTTCTAGATCTGCAATTTTATATATTGTATTATTTTTCATTGTATTATATTACATGTAAATTACATATTATATAAGTTTAGATTATATTACAGAGATGATTAAAAAAACATCATGAACATAAAAACTCTGTTTGTAATAAAGGAGTTCCCTTGTGGAGACATTTAATATATTTTTTTGTATATTTTTATTTTTTATGCCATCCATCTACTGCATAGCTAAATGTTGTTTTTTTATTATTAAATAATTATTTATTTAATCAAATTGAATTATCTAAGCTGAGAGCAATAATGCCATTCTTGTAGTTTGTGACAAAGATCTCACACTTGCAAACTTATAATAATTTCTGTGACATAAAGTGGTGAAAGTAGTGATAATCATACAATTAAAGTATACGAGAAAACAATGCACGTGCATCAAAAACTGCCATGTGTACTTTATAAAAAAATAGTGGGTTTTGTTCTTTTTTTAATTATGTTTTACTGCAAAATAAAATTATGAACATTTTTATGGTAATATGATAAACTCATCATGAACACTTCCAGAAATTAAATCTGTGAAATGAAAAACTGTATAATTGTAATACAGAAGTAATTTTTCACCGTTTTTATGATGATTACTTCTTGACTATCACTATTGTCTTCGTGTACATGTTTTGTACATTATGGAACAATGTACTGTAATACAGTGTAGTTTTCTTTCTTAGAAAATATATCTGTAATGTTATTGAGATATTCATTTAATTACAAAGATAGATGACATCTGTTGTAAAGAATGATGTATAACACTTTTAAACTCATTATAGCATGTAATCGGACATTAGGGACTATTCTTGTCCCGTTGAGGAATATTTACTCTTAAATATAAATAATGTTATTTTTTTTTTAAAGAAAAACATATTTTAATGATTTAAATAATGATCATTTGCATCATAACTGTTATAAATTGATTTGTTTTTAATAATAAATAATAAAAAAAAAATATATATATATATATATATATATATATATATATATATATATATATATATATATTTAAAAAAAACTGTTGCTCCATTCTGGACTGAGGTTAATGTTGCCTGTTCCTTTCCCCAAAATTAATGGCTGCAGAAATAAATTTATATGAATGATGATGTAAATTTGTTTTTTTTTATCTTTGTTGAATGAATTCCAACAAATGATAGTACTCCCGCAGTTTAAGGGTCATATCTCAAAGTTTCCTTAACATCACCAAGAATTACTCAAAAACTCAAATTACTCAAAAAGTCCTGTAATCTGTCTAGTTCTGTAATGTTTTAACATATTATAGCGATTTAGAGGAGCTTGATGGTCGTACCTGGCTTCTTGGGCTCGGGCATGTTCCTGTTTCATGCGTTTCTGTCTCTGTCTCTTGTCTCTTTTCCTTCTTTCTCTCTAAGTGGAGGTGTTCAGTTTGGGTCGTCTATGCATTTATAGGCTATATTAAGCTATATGGAGGAGGGTGTGTGATGAGAGCAGGAATGAAAGAGAGAGAGAGAGAGAGAGGGAGGGCCACAAGCAGAGTGCAGTGTCACTTGAGATCTCCAGATAATCCTAAGTGTCTGTGGAGGGAAGGTGTGAGAGAAGAGAGACGAAGAAGTGAAGGAGGTTTATTGTAATGACTGAGACCTTGACCCGGGACTGACCCTGGGGCTGCTTACATGGTTAGGACAGAGAGAGCATTTTAATTAATGCAGCAACAGGCTGACAAAAAAGGTGTGGACATTTTAGAACATACAGTAGGATCGTTTGGTCTCTTAGGAACCGGAGAAACCTAACAAGAAGGTCCGTCTCATCTAACGACCTTTTGTGACCCGCTGGCTCTTGATTATTGATTTTGGAATGAAATGACTAACAACATATTGTCACACACAAATAACAAGAAACTAAAAGACCCACTCACAAATGAGGCATTATTAATGATAAGGGGCAAAGGGGCAGGGCTTCTAGCTTGAAATAGAGCTGTCAATCATTCTAAAGTTATGAATGGATTGGTGTTTTTTGGGGGTAAAAAAGTGCTAGCACTCGAATGAGGTTCATACACAGAACAAAGATCATTTTGGATCTGATGTCTGATTACATGGTATGTAAAGCAACGCAAATTAATTATGCTGTTACTGTTATAATAATCACATCATTACAATACCCCTGGATTCGTTTAGTGTCATGTATTTTAACCCACAGAGTGACTATGATCTCTGATCCCAGGGGGCAAAGTTTAAATATCCCAGATAGCCACCGTATGACCTGGTCATGTTCTGAGATGTTACACCAGTGCTGACTGATTGTCCTAAACACTCTACACTCTTATTACCACTTACACTAAGCAACAGAGACAATAAAACCATCAGGAAAAATCTATATCTTATTCGCCTAAGCAAAAAAAAACTAAACAAAATCAATGAGATGGCTGGAGATGAAAATCAATCATGTAGCTTTGAGTGAGTTTGAACTCTACAAAATAATACACTAAAATAATTACAGGACAATAAAAACAAACACTGTTATCGTAACATACTAAATGATGGAGTCACTCTCAGAGTTGATTATTTTCCTATAACCGCACATCTTAAAGTGGGAAATCTTTCTCGTATCAGCATTTTGAGATGTAAGGTGAAGCTGGTGGTGTAACAATATGCTTATAGCTTCTATAATAAAACTGAGAACAGGATCTAACCTGACTTACATGTGGGCCACTCCATTACATGTTCATATAATTAGCTTTTTAAACTTAGTCAAAATGGGACTTTTGACTGTGCAGAATGATATCCCAGTGTTTCACCAGTGCTTGGACACCATCAAGGTAGAAAGTTTTCTCAGTACGCCAAAGCCATAATTGGACTGCCTGTCTAATTGACGCCTGAAACACTGGCCTCCCAGGAATTCCTTTAAAGGCCCAAACATGTGGATATATCTTGGAGCGAGATCAGGACAGAACAGGCGATGGTGCAATAACTCCCAGCCAAGTTCCTGTATAATGTGCAAGTGGTGTTGGTGAATGATTGTGTGTACAGTTCACACAGACAGATGCATTTCTATGGAAGCAAATTGGCATCATAATTGCTTTTTGTAAAAAAAATCAGTTTAATAAATTCAGTTAAAAACTTAACAGTGATTACATTTCAAAATGTTTTTTTTTAAAGGCTGATATAGGTCAAATAATTACATTGCTTTTTTTTCCATCGTCATCTATTTTTCGCTTTCATTCAGAAGAAAAGTTCTTGTTTGACTTGAACGCCACTCATAGTTAATCGATAATTCATTATTGTAACTCTTGGTAATTTGCTGTGGTATATGACGAATACATCACTTGGATGCATGCTGTTATAGAAAATGAATCCACTTCATGTTGGTAGCAGTACACCATTACACCCCACTGTTGATTATTTTGCTACAAATGTTTTAAACGTTCCTTTTTTTTTTTTTTTTACTTTAGTTTTGTTTGTGCTATTCTCCTTGCATGTATAGTACTCATTTCTGTTCTGATGTCATTTTTGCATACTCTGCATTTCTTGGTTTCTTGCAAGGCCTCTATTTTTAAACAGTTTTGTGGGACACTTTAAGCATCGATTAACATCTCTATAACTGTGCAGCTTCCACTAATAGAAGTAATGAGAACATCACCATGTCCTCCATGTCATACATTTACCATTTAGGCATTCGGCAGACACTATTATCCAGAATGACTTACAAAAGTGCTTTGAAGTTTCCATCATTGGTTAGATCCTTACACTGTATTCCATTTATTTCCATAAATTACTAAAGAGCAAAAATGATGATTATGTAGGCCTAGTAATTTATAATCACAAGTAATAACTGTCTGGTTACTTATACTAATGAAGCCAAATGCAGTTTGTTGCTTAAAAGTATTAAGGCAATGATTTCTTTTTCAAACACTCAACCATGTACTGGAGTATGATCCTAAACACAAGCGCCCTCTGTAGTTGAATATTCTTATGTAAACTTCTCCATAACTGAATTTTCTATTATTCATACTCATATTCAATAAATAATAAATGCATTAAAATAAAATACTGTACAAACATCTCAGAAAAAAAAGGGATCTTGATAAGAGTTTTAAAAAAAAATTAAGAAAAATTACTGATCCCTTAAAGAGAAAAGAAATTTACCTGAAATAAAAAAAAATTAATATATATATATTCACTTGCAAGGAAAAAACAATTGGCCTTGGGACATGGGTGAAAAAATAAACATTGAAGGGGGGAAAAAGAAAATGTCTTTTGGTTGTAAAAGTTCACCAATATTTTATGAATTATCGTGGGGGGGGGGGGGGGTGCGGGGGGTAAATTCACCTATTTTTTAGGTGATTTATTTTATTTTATTTTATTTTTTGGAATCCATGCTTTTTTACCTACCCATGTCCCTTTAGGGTCTCAGAAGGCCTGTGACTTGGAAACAACACAAAACTGACAGGGTTTTGTTCATTTTCTGATCAGCCGGGTGGATAAATAAGAAGCACATCATAAGGAATTTGTTCTGTACTTAAGATCATGTTCATGACGTGCCATACAAGCGATATGAGGGCTGAAGATAGTTTCGGATAGATTTTGTGGAAATGCTAACTGTTGCAGTGAACTGGCTTTTAGAACCTAAAAACTGAGTGTCTCACTAAACTCACTTGCTGAAATTCTCCTGTTATAAGACTGATAGATTGGGGATTAAAATATACATTACTTTTGTTGTTTGTTTGTTCTTTTATAAATACAAACTTTAATATTTAGAGTGAAACTGCATTAGGAAATATATTGTGTTTATTCAATTCCTTTGGTTAATTCATGTTTAGACAGAAGACAAACATTTGGTCCGTTATTGCTCTTCCGTATGAAACACTACTTCCGGGATTATTATTATTATTTTTTTACTTCCGGATCTTCGGAAACAACCGCGATGCGTCATTATGTAACTTCCTGTGCACGCACCGTCAATATGGCGCCGACCGGATCCTTATCCTTTGCAGTGATCATTTTAACTACAGTTTTAGGATTTTATACAGAATTTGCGGGCTGTAATAATGGCAGGCGGGTAAGTGAGTGTTTAGTGAAATAACCCGCGGATTAAATGAGTGTATATTTAAGAAAATTAACCGGATATTTATCAGCGGTGTCGGGGGGGACTCAGTCTGTGCTAATCGGCTAACGTTAGCTGTTTAGCCTTTCTATTTATATCATTTTTTTATGTAGGAAAATAACATTTACTATTTTTCTAAATGCATAAAAGAGTATTTTCCGTTCTGTAATATGTCATTGATATTTTAATGACTGTCTTGTTTAAGTTATACTCTTGATATGAGTGGGTTTGTGCGTCGGTACATGAATGAGTTAACCTGGTCACGTGACCTGATCCTAATGTGGTTTATTCTTTATATACTTTAGTTTTTATCCTATACAGTGCTCCGAGTTGGTTCCTGTTCTCAGTCATGTTCTGTTCTGTCCTGAAAGTATTAAATATCTCTGTATTTCAATAAATCCTCAGGATATCAGATACTGTTCGTATGAAACATTTAGTTTTTAGTCCCTGTGAATGAGCTGTGATAAAGTAAACTAAAGGTTCCGTATGAACGTGTTATTTGGTGGTGAATGTGTCCAGGGACCTGAGGTCGTGGAGTCGGACCTGGCCGGATTCTCCGTGCCGCTCGAGCACTCTTTCGAAGTCGGTGAGTTTAGGTTTGAGATAATAAATAAATAAAAGCTGTCTGATTTCTTTTTAAGAGAATTGTTATTTGGTTGGGGATGATGAGGATAACTGGAAGGACTAGAGAGCCTTGGAGTACGTGAGGTTGCCACTGTGTGATAAATACATAATTATATTGGGTTATGCAGGTTTAAAAATGTAAGCTCTCTAACACTGATATCGAACCTTTTTGTTTTTCTTGTGTTTTGTTTGTGGTTTCAGACGACGTGCCCAGGTTCCGGACTCGTGGCTCAATCCAGCTGAAGGCCGGCAGAGAGAACAGCGCGGCTCTGTCTCAGCTGGAGCTCTCGGAAAAGGACAGACGTTTACTCAAGGTCTGAGACGTCCCTCACCGCCAGGGCCCGAGCCATACGCTGAAAATCTTATAGCGTTTTAAAAAAAAAAATAAAACATTTGTACAGTTCAGGAAAGGAGAAATTAAATAAAACTGTGTATGACTTCTCTTTATATGAATTGTGTGTTTAAAAACATAACATGGTATGTGTGTGATCAGGATGTAGCGGCTGTAGACGGTCTGTACAGGATCCGAGTCCCCCGGGTGTCTCTGCAGTCAGACAGGCAGACAGACGGTCACCTGAGCGCCTTTGTCAGAGCCGTGAGTCTGATCCCCTCCCCCAAGGAAGATTAATGAAAAATATTATTTAAAAAATTATAACAAAATGGTGCATAATATTACCTTATTTGCTATTATTATGTATAAGCTATGTACATGTTAAATTCTATATATATTAGTCTTTTTTGTTTGTTAGTTTTTAAGCTTTAAGTTTACTTAAGTTTTTTTTTTATCCCTGATTTTAAGTGATTTATTTATTTTCAGCTTTCTTTTCGGTTCACATGTAAATGTATTATTATTTATGGATTACTTTTTTTGGTATTATTTATCTATTTAAGAACTTTTTACAGGTTTCTTGTTGTTTTTAGGACCATTTCTTTCTCTTTTTTTTATTCTTTTCACCCATGTTTCACTCCGTCACTCCTTGTTCTAAATTTTGGTTATCTCTATCGGTAAACATTAAATGAATGATTAATAGATCATTTTTATATTAATTAAATTAATTTTGTTTATTATGTGCGCCTTGTTTCATCTGTCAGTGCTCTCTGGTGGAGTCTCACCTGAGTGACGTCATCACACTGCACACTGATGTCAGCGGCTCCCTCATCGGCGTCTCCATAGTGACGGTGCCGGGGGCGTGTCAGGGGGCCGAGGTCGAGGACGACGTGGACCTGGAAGCGTTCAACACCACCATCAGTGTCATGGCACCGATCAACGCACCGGCGTGAGGAAACGAACAAGCGCACACACAAACACATCATCAAATTGCTTTGTATTATATTTATAGTTTATTATGTTTATTATGCTTGTATATTGTAGAAACATCATCTTATATTAAAATATTTTTCCCCCAGATAGCTCGCTCACAAAACAGTTGTAATAACTCCAGTGCAAATATAAGAAAAAAAATTACAAAATAATAATAAGCGTACTCTGTGAGTTGTCCGAATATTAGAAACGGTCTAATGAGAAACAAGGTTGCTGAGATCAAATTATTGCTTTGTTTTATTAATACCACTTTGTGTTTACATCCTCCAGGCCTGAGACGGCGCTGTTCATCGAACGGATGGAGCAGGAACAGGACAAGAAAGGAAAACCCCAGGAGCAGAAATCCTTCTTCGCTAAATACGTGAGTGAAAAACCCCGTGTCGAGTGCTCGAGGAGCCGACAACGTTCTCTCGTATTATTAGATTTAGAGCTACGTTGCTTTTTATTGTATGAAATGCCAAAGCTAACACACAAGACATCATACATAAGTGCATTGCAATGCATTTCGAGCCTGGATGTGGGATGTGGTACTTCCTGTTTATCCTTTTTAAAAGCTGACTTTAAGAAACACTTTTTTGAGTTTTGAGGTTTTTCACTTTATATCAGTGATGATAAAAGAGATTAAAGATGTCTGCCTTTTCCGAGATTAGACACCAAAGATCCGAGGAAAAGAGTCAGGAAAAGAGAACCGAGTCTCATCCTGACGAATGAAGAATCAGGTGAATAAACGAATCCGAGTCGAATTGGCGGTAGATTCAGGAATCTGCTCTTGAAAATCATCCAGTTTAGGAGACTGACATCCCACCGTGTGTGTGTGTGTGTCTGTGTATGCATGCTGACTTTGTGTTGGTGTGTGTTTCAGTGGTATTTGATTTTGGGAGGTGCAGTGTTCCTCATGGCCACCAGTTCAGCACAGCCCCCAGCAGGGGGAGACAGAGAGCAGAGCTGATTCATTCCGTCAAGTACCAGCAATCCCTCACACACTCCCCTCCCATATACACTCCTTCCCTCAAAATAAGCAAAGTCTGAGAGCACTTAAAAGAAAAGAGCTGATTTTATTTTATTCTTCAGGAGAAAACAAGCAAATTAAATATTCTTGTGATGGAAAAAATATCAAAGCGAAAGAATTCTAATAATATAAGTCGCTCTGGAAAAGAGCGTCTGCCAAATGCCTAAATGTAAAATAAGATCAGATCTTGGTTAGTGGCCTCAGACCTTTGTTACCTAATTCTGTTTGTGTGTGTGATTAACTGAATAGCACACTGACGAAAGTGAGATGATGGATCTGGACTTCAGCACTTACCCACACTCACATCCCTAATCAAACACATTGAGCACCAGTTCAGCATTCAATAAGCCTTTCTTGAGCGCGTGTGTAATCAACACTGTTTAATTGTAACCCTCAGAATCCACTCTCTAAAAGAGAGACTCTCTGATTGACTCTCTTAAATTGGTGGTTCTCAACATTATTCCTGCATATTGTAGTGTTTTCCTGCTCTATCGCTCCCAAGAAACTTGTGTTAATTAGTCGATTCGTTAAGTCAAGTGCACTGGGAGCTGGGAAAGTTTTCTAAAATGTGCAGGGCAGTGGTCGTCCGGGACCAGAGCCGAAGGCCACTATTTTTAAATGAGCCTACACCCGATTATTAAAACTGTGCGAAATCGCTGCACTAATCTAGACATTGTAATAATTAACACCTTTTTAATTTTGTCCCTCTTGTACTCTTGGTAAAGACATCGAAACCTTAATTCTGCTCGTTTCTTTTCTTCTCGTTAGTGGATGTACATCGTCCCTCTCGTCCTCTTCCTGATGATGTCCGGAGCACAAGACCAGTCTGGAGGCGGAGCTAGTGGTGGAGCAGCCAGTGGTGGCGGTCGATGATTCCCATGGCAACCACAACCGCTGTTCTGCTGCTCCTGGTTTATAAACTGTACATAATAACTTAAATTAATGTAATGCAGAATCTACATGCTAATAAACTAAGAAGAAGGAGTTGAACACTTTGTTTGTTTGTTTGTTTGTACTACTGATCCGTTGAATAAAATGTGGTGGAAATTCTGAGTGTGTGTAGATGTTGTGCTTGTCCAGATAATGGTTAATAACATCGTTAGTGAAATAACAAATGGACTTATCCAATCATTTGTCCAAAACTTGGAAAAGTACAGAAAAAGGAGTGTACTCTTTCAATCCCACAATGCATTACAGTCAGCAGGGTACATACAGTGGTGTGTGATTAATCAAGCTTTCAGTAAAGTTGTGTAAATATTTATGAAATATTTACTAAATAAACCCACCGGGTAAAGCAAAGTCAATGAGGGGTTTTTTTTCCTCAAATATGTAATAAAAAAAAAAATTAAATTTTTTTTTATTTAGCCACACCCACAGAACTCCAAAGGTCCCAGAGAGCCAAAAAAAATTTCAATTTAGCATTGGTTATTTTTATGCTTCCTCCGTTGTGAGGTGTCACAAATCAAGTCCATAATATCTCATGCTCCCTGAACCACTCTTCCACAGTTTGAGCCTGGTGAATCCAATCATGAGCAGGGTTTACTTTCAGTGTGTTTCAGGCAAAGTTATTTGTACGAAGAAATGCCAGACTTGTAGACGGCAGACTCGTTGCTGTTGGTGCCATAGGTGTCGGGTTAATCTTGTTCTTTGGCTCTGTGACCGTTTAAATTTCCACATAAGCATTTTTTCTATTTACACTTCACAACTTCTTCCAAGCAACTCACATTAAAGAGCATTTTAGAAACTAAATACAGGCTTGTTATGCACCGTTTGTTAGCTTGAAAGTGACGGAATGTGTAACTCAGACTCGACACCAAAGAGCCGTTCCCAGAAAAACCAGCAGGGTGTTTGGCTCGGCATCAACTTCGCTAAACCCTCGTTCCCTCACCGGCCATGTGCTGATGCTGCTTCATGGAATCCATTGGCGCATCTTTATAAAAAGCAACTCAGGGGCCATACGTTACACAGTCAGTAGTGAGACTTTATTAATGTGGTACCAAAGTATTTAATTTTCATGGTGTTATTTATATCACTGGCTTTCAACACCTATTGTAGGCTTGAAAAGCAAACACAGCGCAAAACTTGGCACAGAGAAAGCAAATGTCATACTGCTTTATCCCGTGCACAGGGTCACAGGGAGCCTTGAACCTATCCCAGGAGAGTTTAGAGCACAAATCAGGGTACACCCAGGGTGCCAATCCCATCACAGGGCACACACCACACACTCATTCACACATTACAGACAATTTAGGAGTGCCAATTAGTGTAATCTGCATGTCTTTGGACTGTGGGAGGACCAAGCACTGGGAGAACAAGCAAACTCCACGCACAACCCGTGATGGGAATCAAACCCTTGACCCCGTAGATACTGGGCCACAGAGCTAACCACTATGCCACTGTGCCACCTGTTCATTTAAGTCAAGAATCATATCACTTTTTAGGATTTTAAATTAATTCCCAGACATACTGTAAAGGATATTTACTCCACATATTAGGCTAGATTTAGCAAACACTGACATATTCTCCGCTTCTTGAGTTTTGACTATTTTCTCCGTTTTATCAGTTCATTAAATCCACAAATTATTGGCTCAGATTTTATGCCAGATGCCCTTCATTCCTTCCACAACCCACACATGTCTCCATGCTCAGCACTGGAACTGAGGATGCCCTGCATCTCAAATGGCCGGGTATAACACACTCTAATATTTCATTGGACCGCCTTTTATTACAGTCATGGCATTATTTCGATAAGCTTATGGAATGTCACAACATTTTTTTCCATCCATTAGTTGCATTAATTTCTTTTCAAGATCTTTCATTGATGATAGAAGAGCCGGACCTCTGTGTAAAGTCTTTTCCAGCACATCCCAGTCACTTTGGTGCAGTATCAGGTCATGGCCTAAAGACAGCACATTGTGCACCATGCTAACCTCATAGCTATAAGTTTGAGTTACTTATTGGCTACATCTGCATCATCGCACTGGAACATTTTCTTTCTTTTTCAAGTGAAAGAGGAAATTTGTGTATATTTCATCAGGAGTTAGTTCTGCAGTAGAACTAAAGCTGGACCCTGGAACGCTGTTTGTGCTGCTCATGACCATGGAAAGCTAGGTGAAGGAGAAGAAGAAGAGCAGTTGAAATGGCTCTTGGTTACAGGAGAAGGACCAAACTGGGACATGATGACATATTTTTTACTCTAAGTAACGTCTAGCAACCCAGAGGAGTCTCAACCACCTGAGCCGCCACTGCCCCTCCTAAACATTTAATTACTGACTGTTGCTGTTGTTGTTACTTAATTACCTTATACCATATGTGTTATTTTATAGTTTTGAAATCCCCAGTATTGTTCTAGAATGTAGGAAATAAATCACTAAAAAAATAATTTAAAAAAACACTGAATTAGAAGTCGTGTCCAAACGTTTGACTGGTGTTTATTTATTTATTAAATAAATCAAACTAGAGTGGAAATAATATAACCGAACCATGTAAGCTAATATTAGTATATGAGGACATTATGCTTGTTTTTGTCACCTACAAAAATGTTTCACTACATAGTGAAAAGCATTTCACTACATTTCGTACTGTGTATGACTGTGTATGTGACAAATAAAATTTGAATTTGAATTTGATTTGAATTTGTATTAGTAGCCTAAAGTAGTAGCCATTTAAGTCTGTATGAGATGTGAATGTATATGAATCAAAATGATAAGACTGTCCCTGATGAGCAAGCCGAGGACGACGGCGACAGTGGCATGGAAAAACTCCCTGAAATGGTAATAGGAAGAAACCTTGAGAGGAACCAGACTTAACAAGGAACCCATCCTCATCTGGGTAAAACAAAAAGTAGGAATTGATCTGCATTTATACAGTGTGAGCCTGGAAGTTCAGTTTAATGGGAGATGTGTTTAAGTCAAAATGGAGTCGAGTTCGTTATTGAAGGCTCATGTAGACTGCAGGAAACTCCAGTCCTGAATTATTAAGCGACTGAAGTCACAAGTCTTTAGAGAACAGCTGTCTGTATCAGCCGAGGACAGGACCGTCTTCGTGGAAAAGTGGAACCATCCCCAGTCACCACATGCATCCCAGGCACACCACACGGGGCGTCCATGGGACGAGGTCTCCAACCAGAAGCAGAACACCAGAATGAGAAAGCTTCAGGTGGCAGAGGGGGTCTGGATCACTGGCAGCTCAGGAGCGACATGTATAGCTCGACAGAGGGACAGGTAGAGGGTAAGAGAGAGAGGGAGAGGAGTAGAGAGAGAACAGGAGAGAGCAGAAGAGAAGGAGAGATGGCAGTTAGGTATCGTCACAGTCAAACAATGTATAATGTGAATGTATATTTAGTGCAGAGTGCAAGCAGAGACTCCGGCAGGACTAACAATGTCAGCATAACTAAAAGGGAGAGCCAGAAGAAAACACAGGCATGAGGGGGAACTGAGATCACTTAATTGTCAACAAACCTGAGTGATCAATGACAGTGGGGAAGAGAACATCTAAACATACTGCACCAGTTTACCATAATACTCTCCATGAGTCCCCCAGATCTGCTCCTTTACCTAAGGCAAATCTATTTGCAAAAATGCTTGGCTTAATAAACAGATTTTTAGCCTAGACTTAAACACTGAGACTGGGTCTGAGTCCCGAACATTAATAAGAAGACTATTCTATAACTTCTGGGCTTTGTAAGAAAAAGCCCCGCTCCCTGCTGTAGTTTTAATAATACGTGATACTGACAAGCAGCCTACATCCTTTTGTTCACTCAGGTACTGCGGCGCGAGACCATTTTATGCTTTATACGTCAATAGTAGTATTTTAAAGTCAATGCGAAATTTCACAGGGAGCCAATGAAATGAAGATAAGATAGGAGTGATGTGCTCGTATCTTCTGGTTCTAGTGAGGACTCTCGCTGCTGCATTCTGGACTAGCTAAAGCTTGTTTATACACCTAGTTGAACAACCAGACAGTAAGGCATTACAATAGTCCAACCTAGAGGTGATAAAAGCATGAAGTTTTTTTTCTGCATCATTTAGTGACAATATATTTTTATCTTGGCAAAATTTTATCTTGACTTATCTTGGCAAAATTTCAGTGGAGAAAGAATCCTATTCTGGTAATATTGTCCTCATGAGCTTCAAATGAAAGGCTGGGATCTATAATCACACCGAGGTCTTTCAATGTTGCACTTGATAGAACAGAAAGGCCATTTAATGTTACAGTTTGATTAGAAGGCTTGCTTCTAGCTGCTTGTGGTCCTATGACTAGAACTTCTTTCCTATCTGGATTAAGCAGAAGGAAGTTAATTAACATCCAATCTCTTATGTCCTGCATACATTGCTCAACTTTTGTAAACTGTTTTTTTTTTGTCTGGTTTTGCTGTCACGTATAACTGTGTGTCATCAGCATAGCAATGAAAACTAATCCCATGCTTACAAATTATGTTGCCCAGAGAAAGCATGTAAAGAGAAAAAAGCAGTGGGCCTGAAACTGAACCCTGTGGAACACCACACTCCACTTTAGAACATGCAGAATAATCACCAATTAAATCTACAAACTGATAACGATCAGTTAAATAGGATCTGATCAAATAGGACCAAATAGGATTTCCATACTTAGAGCACTTTTTTTGGCACTCTTAAGTAATATGAGGACACCCCAGCTTGAATGACATGGTTTTCCTTCTGTGTATGTGTTGGGGGTGGGGGGGGGGGGTGGGGGGGTGTATTAAGGCGGGTGGGGATGCAGAGCCATAATTGGGAGAAGAATCTCTGTGGTCTCTGTGCATGTCCATGTGGGGGTCAATCAATATCAATGAATTAACAGAGGAAATTAAA
Organism: Clarias gariepinus; assembly: GCF_024256425.1. Classification (NCBI taxonomy): domain Eukaryota; kingdom Metazoa; phylum Chordata; class Actinopteri; order Siluriformes; family Clariidae; genus Clarias; species Clarias gariepinus. Next base: position 1,828,064 of record NC_071115.1, read on the forward strand.
CCATAAATATAAAAAACCACAGTTGCTTGTTAGATTTTTTCTATCAAGCAACCATATTTTTAAAAACAAGCTCAAAAAACATGACCTGGGACCTGAAATATTTTAAACGACTTCAGAGAAAAAGAAGCCCAAAGTTGCATATTATAAGCGGAACTGGCAACTATGGCACAGGTCAGCTCTAAGGGGTTTTACACAGTGTGACAGCTGTTAAAAGTCTTCAGCTCTATGATTTATTCCGTGTAGATTCATGACGCAAAATCCCAGTTCCTGGGTATGACTTTCAATAAATTTCATCAGGGGTGAAAACTTTTGCTACCTGCTTTAGATTTTTAGATGAACACATACAGGCGATCCGCTTATGATTTTTCACACGTGTTATAGATATGTTTGTCTCCAACAACAGAGTTTTTTTGTTTGCCGTCATGTGTACGGTTTATTTTAGTCTCCTACGTTTTGGTGAATTTTTTAGGGGATGCGGAAGGATTAAATGTACATCCCTTACACACACACACACACACACTTACCACCTCCCCTCCCAACATGTTTTTGGTTTGAGTGAATAAGAGTGTGTTGTTGGTGTGTGGCGCAGATCAGATCTTCGCTCCAAGAAACACCATCATGTCCATTAGCAACATCATGGCTGAGCTGAAGAAATCAGGTACGTCATAATTTCTCGTTCTTCTTTTTCTTCTTCTTCTTCTTCTTCGCCTTCTTCTTTTTCTGAGCAACATTCACATGTTGATATTTAAATAATTTGGACTTTTAGCAATTTGAAATAAAATAGTCTTTTAATAATCCTTGTAACGTCCTGATCGTCTCTGAAATGAACAAGAAATCAGTTCGGTTATTTTATACCAAATGTTAAACTAAAGATTTTTTAATTGAAACGTGATTGACTTGGCGACCAGCTTCATCTCTTTCACCAGTTGTAAAAATAACTTTGCCAGAAATGTGCTGCCAGGGTTTATTCTGGTGTTACTGGTGTTTATCTGGTGTCTAGACACTGTTTTTTTTTGGGGGGGAAAGGCTAATAAGGGTTGGATTTAAACCTGAGTATTGTTCTCTTTTCACAATTCTTAGTTTCACTGTGATGAGTACTACATAAAGTCCATATGGAGAGACCTCTAAACGGTCCAGATGTGATAATAATGTAAGAACGACAGACTGAATGACAGATAGCTAATTAATGCCTTGAGTGATGCAACAGTCCTCATAAACACGTTATTAGTGTTGGTTTTATTGCAGCTTTAACACAGCTCGCAGGGACGAGTCTACTGTTTCACCGCTCTCATGTTCTCGTCCTGCATCTGCCAACCATGCACATCCTTCATCCTGCCAACACGTTCCTGTCATCAACTGCACTCCCTACATCTGTTTTCTGCCATCTCTCTCTCTTTCTCTCTCCCTCTCTTGTTCTGCTGGATCTTAGGTTTCAAATCCCTAACATCCATTAGCAGCCATCTTGGATCCTCTCCAGCGAAATTCTTTACTTCGCCGAAAAAAACTTGATGGTTTTCCAAATTCTACAAGGTCATGTAGAAATTCCACATGAAAAACCTTTGTTCTTGTTCATGCATCTGTGTCAGATGGAGGTTCATTGGAGAGCGTGAGGATACTTACTGGAGAACATCCCCATAGTCAATCATCCATCCACCATGCTATCGCTTCCATCCATCTGAGCCTGGAGTAAAATATGATCCTGCAGCAGGAACATCATTAACCGGGATAACTGAAGCCAAAACAAACAGATCAGTTTTGTTTGGAATGAGAGGAGAGCCCTGATGACCTCTGGCTAAATCGAGCCAGACTTTCAATGCAGAGATTCTTCAACGCAAGCGTAATAAATTGTGAGCAAAAGAGTAGGATGGATGGATAGATAGATAGATAGATAGATAGATAGATAGATAGATAGATAGATAGATAGATAGATAGATAGATAGATAGTAAAAGTCTTTGAAACTTTTGATTTGGTTAAATCATATATTGTGCTTGTTTGTTTTTGTTTGTTTGTTTGTGTCACAGAGGTACCGCTGGCATATGAAGCTGATGTTCCTGAACCCACGACCAGAGAGGAGCTAATGAAATGTAAAGGAGAGTTTCTTTACATTATTTTACAGTACAGTGTAGAGTCAGTGTTAAAGGTGTTCTCAGGTCTCTGTACACTGCTTTAGCTAAAGCTTGTGTGTGTATCCAGTCAAACTCAGGTAAAGGTAGGAAGTTCTGCAGCACTAAGCGGACATGTTGTTATGGCATCACTCACTAAGCTCGGGGTTCGCTAGAGCTTTCTCCCGCGCTAACCCAAGCTCTTGTTGCATGCAGTATTAAACTCAGCATAAGAATCTAGGATTCTGTGGCATTAACATTGGTGACATATTTGTTACTGTTCTCGGTGTGTGTGTGTGTGTGTGTGTGTGTGTGTGTGTGTGTGTACACTCTCCTCTCAGACTGGATCCCTCTCTCTCTGGATGACAGAACGGCTCAGAAGCTGCTCTGGATCTCTGAGGGCGGGGCTAAAGTGTCCCGGATGCCCGAGCATCCATGCCCTGTACTGGACCGGCCTGAAAGATACGAGGACACTCCTCAGGTCTGTTTTTGTTCTCATTTTCTTTAAACAGAATAATGATCTCTTTTCTGTTTCCTTTTTACCCCTCATGTTTTATTCATTTATTCATTGTGAGTCTTTCACATTGCTGTGAAAGAATTTTGGCCCACTCTTCTTTGCAGAACTGTTCTAGATCAGCCACATCCGAGGGTTTTTGAGTATAAATGAACTGTTCAAGGATCTCGATCAGATTTAAGACTCTGAACAGGCCACTCCAAAACCTTAATTTAGTTTTTTAGAGCCCTTCAAAGGTGGACTTTTTGGTGTGTTTTAGGTCATTGTCCTGCTACATAACCCAAGTTAAGTGTGCTTGAACTTAAGTTCATGAACTGATGGCCGGACATTTTTTAGAATTCGCAGAATTTATGGTTCTTCCTACAATGGCAAGACATCCAGGTCTTGAAGCTGCAAAGCTCCAGACCATCACACTACCCCCACCATGTTTGACTGTTGGTATGATATTCCTATGCCAGATGTAATGGTACATACACCCTCCAAAAAGAGGTTCAACTTTTGTCTCATCAGTACACAAAATATTTGGCCAAAAAACTTGGGGAGAATCAAAATGTTTTTTGGTAAATGTGAGAGGAGCCTTTGTGTTCTTTTTGGTCAGTAATGGCTTTTGCTTTGGAACTCTCCCATAGATGCCTTTTTTTTTTACTTCCTGGATGAATCATCATTGTGCTGTTGGAGTAATTTTGGTAGGCGGGCCTCTCAAGTTTTCTCCATTTGTGGATAATGGATGTCACTGTGGTTCGCGAGTCCCAAAGCCTTAGAAATGGATTGGTAACCCTTTCTAGACTGATACATGTCAAATAATTTATTTATCATCTCTTCTTACTTTATTTTTTAATCACTTTGCTTTTTAAGTTCTTTCTAAGATCTTTTCACTTTTTCAGACTGGTTCTATTTAAGGGATTTCTTAATTCAACAGGTCTGGTCAGCAGTGCTGGGGGACATTACTTTTTAAAGTAACTAATTACGTTACAAAATTAATTCAATTAAATTTTACTTAAATAGCGCTTTTAACAATGTTAATTGTCTCAAAACAGCTTCATAAAAATGAAAGAAATAAAAAAAATTATGCGTGGATGTGTGAGAAAAATGTGTCTAGATAATAATGAGATGAATGAATGAATGATGAATAAAACGTCTCTGATAAGCAAGCCAAGGGTGATGGTGACAGTGGCAAGGAAAAACTCCCTGAGATGGCAATAGGAAGAATCCTTGAGAGGAACCAGACTCAACAGGGAACCCATCCTCATCTGGGTAATAACAGATAGAAATTATATAACATCATGTGTGTTATGAGGATATAAGTTCAATATAACAGAAGTTCTTTAAATTAACATGAAGTCCAGTTCAGCATGGGGAGTCAGTAGGTGCAGAGGGCAGATGAGGTCTGGATCACTGGGAGCACAGGAACAGCATTTGTAGCTCCAACCATCATAAAGCAGAATCCAGCTGGAGCTGGTCCTTCTCTGAATGCCTCAGGGACCTCACAGGATTGGCTTTTGTCTACTTGTCTCTACATTTCCAGATGCCCTGGGATGGGTAGAAAAATAAAGAACAGATGGAGAGAATTAGCATAGTTGCCATTCATGATAGGTGTACTGGAGTATGAAGTTATAGGATGAGTTGCATGTACGGTAAGCCAGATTAAAGAGATGCGTCTTGAGTCTACTTTTAAACTGGGAAACTGAGCCCCGAACACTGTCTGGAAGGCGATTCCAAAGCTTTGAAGCTAAATATGAAAATGCCCTACCCCCTTTTGTAGATTTTGAAAGTCTGGGAACTGCCAGAAGTCCAGAGTTTTGTGATCTTAAGGAGCGTGGTGGATTGTAGCGTATCAAAAGACTGGTTAGGTATGTGGGAGCTAAACCATTTAAAGCCTTATATGTAATTAATACTGTTTTGTAATTAATTCTAAACAGAACAGGTAGCCAGTGCAGGGATGATAATATTGGGGTTATATGATCATATTTTCTCGTTCTAGTGAGAACCCTGGCGGCTGCATTTTGGACTAACTGAAGCTTGTTTATTGAGGATGCAGGACAACCACCTAGTAATGCATTACAATAGTTCTGTCTGAAGGTCATTAATGCATGAACTAGATTTTCTGCATCAGATATGGATAAAATGTTTCTAAGTTTGGCAATATTTCTAAGTTGGAAAAGGGCTGTTTTTGTGATATTGGAAATATGATTTTTAAAGGACAAGTAATATTACGCCCAGGTCTTTTACTGTTGAGCTGGTAGTAACAGTACATCCTTCTAAACGCAGGCTAAATTGTGAGAGCTGTTGTGTACTGGTTTTTGTACTGGACCTTTATAATTATTCTACCATCATCACTCAGCGAAGTTTGGCCCATAATTTATTAATTACTAATACCCCTATCTTACCTATGCAGTTTTGCGCGGTGGCTGTAAGTATGGTTCATCATGATTTGCCACGGGTTTTGGCACTGTGATTAGGTTTTCCCCTTTTCGTGCATTGGTCCTCGCATAGTCAACCAACATAGGTGACATAGGGGTATAACAGCAGAAATATGAGGGGGGAGGGGGAAGAGGGGGGAGGGGGAAGAGGGGGGGATATCAGGGGCTTGTAGGACGACTTTCACACATACACAAACACAGGTTTGGAGAGCTTTATTCCCTTAATAAATGATAATGATCATCTTTTTGCAATATAAAAATGTGTTTAACGATCTGGATCATTTAAAGGAAATATGCAAAAAAAAAATGGAAAGGGGCATAGTTTTTCACGGCACTTTATATAGTATATACATATAGTATACAGGTATAATCTCAATAAATAAGAATATCATCGAAATGTTGTTGTTTTTTTCACAGTAATTCAATTATATATCATATATTATACATTATAGCATATGTAATAAATCTATATAATCATATTATATAAATTCATTACACACAGACTGATATAAGGGAACTGGCGGCTCGGTGGTAGGTGTTTCGCCTGCCATGCGAAAGGCCCCCTGCCACTAGATAAAGTGCCAGTCCCAAGCATGGATAAAATGGGAGGGTTGTTTCAGGAACAATATCTGGCGTAAAACCTGTGCCAAGCTTGTTTGTCCCCTTTCCGCAAGCAACAGAAACCTAGCAACCCTAACCCTAACCCAAAACAACACACAGACTGACATATTTCAAGTGTTTATTTCTTAATAATTTTGATGATTATGGCTAACAGCCATGAAACCAACGTGTTAGAAAAAATAGAAAAAAATATCTAGACTGTGCAATATTTTGCCCACTCAAATTTTTTTTTTTTTCAGAACTGCTTAAGATAAGTTAAATTTGATGTGGACTGCAGTTCTTAAGTGATTCCACAGATTTCCAATGGGGTTTAAGTCTGGACTTTGACTAGGCCATGCAACGGCATTTACCATTTTCTCCTTCAGTCAGTATGTGGTCAGGTTTGCTGTGCACTTTGGGTCATTGTCTTGTTGGAAGGTAAACGTCCTTCCCATTGATGACTTTCTGGCAGAGGGCAGCAGATTTTTCTAAAAGATTTTTCCATCCATTTTCCTTTTATCTTGACAAGTGCTCCAGTCTCTGCTGCAGAAAAACACTCAGCAGAGACTGGAGAGCATATTACCACCCCCGCTTTCCTGTAGGAGTGGTGTTATAAAGCAAATAAAGCTGGATAAAAAAAACAAAAGCTTGATTTTATGCTGCAAAGCTACAAAATGTGATTATTTTAAAGTAGGGGTGACTCTTTTCTATACCCACAGTAGCTTTCAATTTAAAATATCTAAAACAAAAATGTCAACTTGGCCATCCATTCCTCCATCAGGCATGACCAGAGGTTCTAATAATTTTTTTCTTTTTTGTTTTATGGAATAAAGTTTTTTTTCCCATCCAGGTATTATGTAAGGAGGGCCTTCTGGGTTGCCGTGGTTACTGGGAGGTGGACTACGAAGGCTGGGTGGTGATTGGGGTGGTGTACGCCAGCAGCGGACGCAAAACTAAAGACGGAGCATGTGGTCTGGGAGAGAACGATGCCTCATGGGCCGTGGGCTGGGGTGGACGTAATTATCAAGCCTGGCACAACGAAGAGAGCGTGGAGATCCACTGTAACCAAGGCAAAACCATTGGTGTCTACGTGGACCAACCGGCCGGCATTGTGGCCTTCTACATGGTGGAAGGAGAGCCAAAACAGGTCAAGTTCCTTCACCGCTACAAAACCTGCTTCAAGGACAAACTCCTGCCTGGGTTCTGGTTGGGAGAGAAATCCATATGCTGGATCCGCAAGAAAGAGTAGCACAAAAGAGAAAGAGGAAATTGACCCTGATGATGACAAGGCGTGATTTTGTCGGGGAACAAAATACCTCCTCCTGTGTGTGTGTCACATGTTCTAAAGAATTGATTGGTTTATGATTAAAATAAAGTTTGTTACAAGAAGTTCTCTGATTGGTGCAGAAGGTTTTGATTAATTATCTATAACAGCAGCTCTGACAGTAGAGCAGCTCCATAGCTATCACAGCTTTATAATTAGCACGCTCACTCTAAATAAATGCTATAGCCACAGCTAGTTCCTCAGGGATGCTGCCATTAACAGAAGGAGCCTCAAGTGTCGAGGCTGATTTTCCTACAACAGAACATGTTTTATTCTGCTGATGCCACAGCAACTTTCCAACAATTATGACGTTTATGAATGAAACAATTTATCATTCATCGTTCATTACATTCAACACAATAAAAACATGAAGAAACGACTGCTAGTTCTTCTTTAGTAGCTGTTCTTCTTTAGTCCTTTCTTTTCTTCTTCTTTCTTTCTTTCCAAGTTAATACACAGAAACCTGAAATCAAACAGCTTTAGAGGTGGGAGAAAACTGCAAACATGTGCTTTGTTACCATACTTAAGTCCATATTTTACATACAGTATCTGTAACTTACTTGAGTAGTTTCATTAAAGGATAGGTTTTACTTTTACTCCTCTCAAAGGTACAGCAAATAGCTGTGCGTCTACTTAGTTTACAAGGACATTTTATGGTGGAAAAAAAGGGAAAAAAGTATAAAAACAATATATCGATATTGTATTATCATAATTATCATATCGCCAAGCTTTACATTAAAGCTTAAATGTTACCAAAAGTGAATTCTGGTGGCAAAAACATGTTGTGAACGTTTTTCTTTTAATTATTTTTTTTAAACTTTCACCACTGATACTGGATAAGTGCAACTGCTATATTTAATTATGCCGCAGAGGCCAACACTAATTCTATAGCAGCTCAAAACAGATCTGTACGATCTCTAACTTGATCTTTCCTTTTGCCTTTTTTTTTTTATATAAAATTTTTTTTTTATAAGATTTCCAAATATTCCTGAAATCCATTTTAGAGTAAAAAAAAAAAAAAAAAACACAGGTTTGCCTTGTATTTACATACAGTACCAGCTCATTTTTACCACCTGCAACACACACACACACAGTTTAACAAAACCAAGGTTTCATTTATTTAATCTAAACATAAAGAATAACCAGAGCTGAAAAACCTCAGCTGGTAAATCAAGCCAGCTCATTAAAACATTAGGCCACACCCATCAAAAGGACCTAATACTTAGGTTTTATCACATTTCTCATTCAAGTCTTCTACAGACTGTCCATACACCCTTCACATTTTTGTATAAATGAGAGTATTAGAGAATATAATTATTCCCTTATGTTCCTGTAGGTGATACTAATTCGTGTGTTTATAAAAAACAACAGAAGTAGAAAAGTAGCTGCTAAATAAAATGTTATAAAATGAAAAATATAACGTGTACCTTTACTCTTGAGAAGACAAACTAAACCTCAACTTGATTAACTTGATCATCCTCACAGATAACTGCACTTTTATTTCATCTGGAAAATACTGTTTAAATGTAAATTGAGTTTAAATATAAGCATTTTGGGCATCCGAGTGGCGCAGTGGTAAAGTGCTCGCCCTATCAGATCGCGAGTTTAATTCCCAGGTGATGTTGTAACCTCTTGCAGCCGGGGGTCTAGAGTGAGCTGATTTGCCAAGCTCTCTCAGTGGGGAGGTCTTTCTGTAATGGCATTGTCTTTCCTGCCCAATACATATGAAGCTTAGTGTATTTGAGGGCAAGGGTTAAAAATGGGATAAAGCAAGTCCAACTGTCCCCTTCAAAGAACATGGAGTAAATTGTGTATTTTGAAAGGCTTAAAATTAACATGCCCTTATAAAATAGTAATATAATGTAAAATCTTCACAAATAAAAAAACTATCTCATAAGAAAAAATAACTACATGCTGTATTTAAAAATTTGATCACTTAAACCTCATACTGCCATAGAATGTGCTTGCTGCAATCACCGCCAATTTAGAAGAACAGAACATGTGATCTGTTGCCCCCCCCCCCCCCTACTTGTGTGACATCAATAGAAAGCTCAATATGTACTCTTTACAGTACATTAAGAAACAAACACACTGAATGCATGGTGTTTACAATAAAGACCACAGTATCATGTACAAACATGTTGTTAGGGATCACTTATGTATCAGATATATTCATACTACCTAAGTATAAAATGCAATCATATAAACTTATAAGCTATGATTTGCCATTAAAAGTCAATGGTAATGAATGGCCCAAGAAAGTGAGGTGCTTTCTCACATAAGACCATGGTGAGCACAACGCAAGACAGATGGTTGACCTTGGCCCAGATAAGAAAACATGAACAACAAACAAGGGGCAAAATATGAGCAATGAACAAGGGGTTTTCTCAAAGGTGCTTTCCATTAAGGAGGATGTCAAGCTGAGACATACTGGTGATCAAGGGCATAAATGGGCTTCCGTGTAGCACTCCTCATCTCTTATCAGATAACAACACACAAACTCATGACAAATGCAAAATGCAGTTTAATCCACTGTGTGAGAACAATACGTACAGATGCACTGGAGAAAACATTGCCTAATACCAAAAAAGATGTAAAAGTTTAGTTATAATAACAAGCTAAGATATGTAAGAGCTGCATTGGACTTAATATAATACATAACTTGGATGAGCATCAGAAAATAAGAGCTCTGTAAACAGTTCAGGTTAAGAGGCCTGTCACCACTGAGCAAAACCACAAAGAGTGCCAATTCAGTGTAGGGAATATGGACAGTAGAAAATTAAGGATAAAAACACTGAAAATATTTAATAGCACAGAAGAGATGCTTACCCATGTTCACGCTAGTAGTACTAGAGCTTGTGAGGGAAAAGGGAGTAGAGCAGATTAGCTTGACCTTGTGCTATCAGTGTTTAAGGAGCAGAGTAGAACATACCAATTGTGCTTCTCACTTTGGGAACACACCTGCTGATGATTTAATTGCTGATTAAGATATGAGGTATATGTGGTAAGGGGAATTATGATTTGATTTTGTGAATAACATTCTTTGGTTAACAGAATACTTTTCAGTATGCTCTTTGCCTGTTCTCGAAATGGCATTGGGTTGGCTCACTTAGACCAGATCCACCAACTGCTGAGTCTTTTTGTGATACTATTATAATTTGAGTTACAGCTTATGTTTTAGCGCTGATGTAACTGGCATTGACAGTGGAAGAAAAAAAAAAACTTCCACATTAAATTGGCGAGCCAGCCATGAGGGCAAATATGGAGCACCCCGCCAAGGGCCTGGGACCAGTGGCGACAAACAGACCATCAACCTGTGTACACCATTAGAAAAAGGAGAAAAAAAGTTGTATCAAATTACTGCATTAGTGGCTCATGGTCTGTTGGGGTGCATGCTGCCCAGCCTGGGGGCGCTGGCCCTTGTGGCTTATCTGAACCTAAAATTTGATGTCAAAGTTATTGACTAAGTTGAATGCATCATTTGATGCTATATGAAATGACTGGACCAGAGATCTCCCTGGTACAGTTTGTTGTTGTTATTTTTGATGTGTAAAGAAAAGGTTCTGCAGGTGGTGTGTGCCGACCAATGCCTGTGGTTACATCATGGTATGGGTAATCCCTTGTACCGGACCCAGAAGAAAAACACCTTGTGCGGGTCCTGGATAACACTATGATCCCGATGTTGGGCTGTGTCCAGGTGTTGTAAAGTTTCTCTGTAGAAGGAGCCTACACAAAGTGTGTGTATTCTAGTTGATGCCTGGTGGTAATGCCACGGTTGAGGCTAGAGCTATCTCCACTGTGGGGCTGAAAACAGAAAAAAAGTCCTGGTAAATGCTATGTTTTTTGGGACCTTGTCCTGGATGTGAGGTGCTGCCAGCATATGTCTGTGTCTAGGTGGTATTTAAAATTCCTGCAGGTCGTAATATCTGTGTTTGGTGAATGTTTGATAATAATTCCAGGCCTGCAAAACTCATAAAGAGTTAATGAACGGAGAGAAGGAAGATACAGATTTAAAGCATAAAAGCCTGATAAAACAAGCAGGGGTTCTGCTTCAGAGCCGCATGTGGTTCTGTGATCCCTCTACCGCGGCTCCCTGCGGCTTTGGAAAATAAACAATAAGTATTTAATCAAAATTAATTTTATTTCAGTTTGTTAGTATTTTTAATGTAATTTTAAATTAGAAGATTATGGTGATCTTGTAACATTAAAATAAAATGTGTTTGCTCAAAATATTCGTCACAACCGCTGATGTGCGAGCTCGGCTTTAGTTCTAATGGGTATATATCCAATGGGTGAAGTGTGTGGTGATACACACAGGGGATCCAGTTAAAAGGACACCCAGGGAGAAGCTCGGGAGGAGAGAGTTAGGAGATGCAGCGTGCTGTTTTCATGACAACTGTCAAAGAGTTTAAAGATTTTTGTGGAGACTGTTGTTGGTGGATATCCTGTACAGTTGGACCCCCGTTCTGCTTCACCACTTCACTCCAGCTCCAAAATCATGCTCCCAGATTATTAACATAATAGTGAGGCCGATCCCGCTCTCCCACCACACTCTGGACAATCATTCCACATACTTACACATCATTCAGTTGTATATATTTTGTAAATATTATACTTATTAGTTTTTGGTGCACCTATTTTGTTTCATTATTGTTTAATATACTTTGGGTTGTTGTTTACCATTGGTGTGGGTGTCTTTTTTTTTGTTCTGAGTGTCTAGTGCTTTAACAGAGGCTAGATAAAAGATCCTGTTTAGTGTAACTAGGTTATTAAATTAATCGTTCGTTATGTGGCAGGATAAGTGAAGCGCTTCCTACCTGTTTTCTGGTTGGCTGCTAGTTAATTGATTGCCCTATCATGGATTAGTGTACACGAGGAGCATTACTAGAGGGCGCTGCTGTTTTTTATTATTTATATTTATTTTGAGTTCAAATCTCGGTGTCTTTCTGTTTATTTAAATTCTATTTCTGTATTTTCTTTATTAAGCTTTTCTCTACTGTTACCCTGCTCGCTTTAATGCTTTGTTTAGTGTGTTTGTTTACTTCCTGCTCGCATGGTTTATAGCCCTTCTGGGGTGTAAATCACAGTGTGTGTATGTGTGTGGGTGTATCTCCCGGTTTTGTAAATTAATGCGTAGTGAGTGTTTAGAGAGAGTGCATGTACGAGAGGCGCGTTGGAAAAATCCTATTGGCTTGAAGTCTAATTTAGCTGTAGTGTGTGCAGATGTGGGTTGGCTTCTTTGCCAATAGGATTTCTTTGTTGGTTGTCCTTTTATTTCTTTGTTGTGAAATTATATTTGAGTTAATTAATTGTGGGGTTTTTTGTGTTTACGGGCCAGCTGTAAGGGTGGGCAGCCTTTGTTTCTTAGTATCCGTAAGTGATTGTACTTGTTTAAGAATGTAATTTTATTCTTTTTGGTACAGGAGCTGTGTTTGAGGCAGTGGTAAAAGTTTGTTGCTGGTTTTTCTTTGAATGTGTGGAATGCGGGCACGTGTGTGTGTGAAAGTCACTAGTGTGATTGCAGGTTGCTGTATCAGGCTTATTGCGCCCTTAGATCCTGCCGCCTGGACTCAGCTTCGATGCCTGAAGCTCTGGATGTTCAGGTTGCTCACCTTGAATGGGTTTTTTATTGTTTTTAATTAATTTTATTTTTATATTAAATGTCTAGGGAGAATACCTCCCCTATCCATTGGGTCTGCTGCCGTGGTTTGCTCTTTGGTGGTAAGTGGTGATTTACACATGGAGGAGGAACTTCGAGAACTTAAAGAACAAGTGGCCCAGTTGGAGGCAGACAATGAGAGGCTGCGCCAAGAGCAGCTTCTTGTGTTGCCTGGCCCTAGTGTGGCGTCTTTGAAGGCGACTGATGCAGCGCCTGTCACACCTTATTCAGTCGTTGTGGGTGCTAGCCAGGCGGAGAGGATTGTATTTGTACCTAGGGACTGTAAATGTCCTAAGTTTAACAGCAAGTCAGGGATTGGCATCGATGAATGGATTGAGGAGGTGGAGGCATGTATTAGGGTTCACCATTTGTCGGTTTTAGACCAGGCATTGTTTTTGGTCGACCACGTAGAGGGGGAGGCATGGGAGGAGATCAGGTATCATTCTGATCTTGAACGAGGGGATCCAAATAAGATTTTTCTCATATTGCGTGAAGTCTTTGGTTGTTTGCAGTCCCATGTAGCACTACAGAAAGCCTTTTCCTCCAGGAGACAAGGGAAGAGGAAGAGTTTATTAGAGTTATCCCTTGCTTTGATGGGTCTTATAAAGAAAGTTAAGCAGCAGTTCCTTGGGACTGCACTAAATGCTCCTGTCTTATTACGTGATCAGTTTGTGGAATATGTGATGGATAATGCACCTCGGCGTGAGCTTAAGCAATAATTTCATCATCAACCACATGCCACCTTCTTAGACATGCATAGTGAGGCGATTAGGTGGGAGAAGGAGGGTATGTCTGGGGGTGTGAGCACTTGTAGCCAGTCAGTCCCGCTCTCCTATGGGATCCAGTATGGTGTTTGGGGGGAACAGCATTTCCAGCGGTATAGGCATTTGCCCCCCTCAGAGTACGATGTGGTGAAGACCCACATTAACCAGTTGCTTGATGGTCAGATAATTAGGGAAAGTTGTAGTCCTTATGCGTCTCCCATTGTTTTAGTGCAGAAGAAAGATGGTAGCCTAAGCATGTGTGTGGACTACCGCCAGTTCAATTCAAAGACCAGGAAAGACGCATTTCCTCTGCCTCGCATAGAGGAAACATTGGTTTTCCACTTTGGACTTAGCCTTCGGGTAGAATCAAGTCCCTGTGACTGAGGGAGATTGGCCCTAAACTGCTTTTTGTACACCGTTCGGGGTTATGTGGAATAGGATGCCATTAGGGTTTTGTAATGTTCCCAGTACTTTCCAACGGTTGATGAAAGGATTGTTTGGCGATCAGCGGCACGAGTCATTGCTTTTGTATTTGGATGACATTGTGATTTTTTCCTCTTCGGTAACCCAGCATTTGGAACGGTTAGAGGTGGTTTTGAACCAGTGGAAGCGGGAAGGTCTTAAAGCAAAGCTGGAGAAGTGTGTGTTCTTCAAACAGCAGGTAAGGTAGTTGGGTCATGTGGTGTCCTCTCAAGGGGTGGCTACTGACCCAAGTAAAGTGGAAGTAGTGGCGAATTGGAGTCATCCGGGTAATGTAACAGAGCTACGTTCTTTTTAGGTTTTGCCAGAGTTTGTGGGGGGTGGGCGTAAGAAACCGGTAGGTCTAAGCTTTGTCTGTGCATGGACCGAGCAGTGTCAAAAGAGTTTTGACACTTTAAAGGAGAAGCTCACAACTTCCCCTATTCTTGCATACGCAGACTTTTCCTTGCCTTTCATCCTTGAGGTGGATGCTAGTCACCAGAGTCTAGGGGCCATCCTTTCTCAGGAACAAGAAGGGAAGGTCCGGCTTGTTGAGTTTTTGGTGCTTACGTGGGCTTTCGGACAATAACCCGCTGAGTCATTTGTTTTCTGCCAAGCTGGCAGCCACAGAACAGCGCTGGGCCCCCAACTTGCGGCATTTGATTTTGAAATCCGGTATAGATCAGGCAAGAGTAATGGTAATGCTGATGCCCTTTTGAGACAGCTTCCAGCAGATAGCCAGGAGTTGGAACAGCTTTTACCACTTACTATGGTTCCTGTATTAGTACAACAGGATATCAGGCTACTCAAGCTGCACTTCAGATCTTTCCAAGCCTCTCCGCTGGTGAGTTGGTGGTGCTACAAGAGTCTGATCCAAATATCGGTACCATCTTGGGTTTTTGGCAGCGTAAGAACCTTCCCAGCTTTGAGGAACATCAATCATTGTCTAAGGGTAGTTTGACTGTGTTGCATCAGTGGGATCGCTTGGTAGAACGTGAGGGGGTTCTATATCTGCGAATTTTCTGCTTAGACGGGAGAGAGGAAGTCCTTTAAGTACTTTTGCCTTTTGTGTTACGGGAAGGTATTTTGAGAGGGCTGCATCAGCAGCATGGACACCAGGCCATTGAGCGCACAACAGAGTTGGTTTATCAGCGGAGGGTAGCCAGCGGCCTCTAGTTTTATGGGGCACTTGCTGGCTGCTAGGCCAAATGAGATATTGGCCATTCGGTTTCACTGTGCTGGAATCGTCGAGTTCAGGTGTTGAGAACGTGCTAGTGATGACAGAAGGGCAGAAACGGTGGCAGAGTGGTTCTGTAAGTTTGGGGTCACTGGTCGGATACATGCCCATCAGGGCCACAACTTTGAATCTTCACTGATACAGCAGCTGTGTGTGTTGTATAAGGTGGAGAAGTCTGAACCACACCATATCATCCTGCAGGGAATGGTCAATGCGAGAGGTTTAATTAAACCTTGCACAATCTTTTGCGTACTCTGCCTGCCTCTAGTAAGCGTGATCAGGCCTCATGTCTGCCACAGGTTCTGTTTTGTTATCATACCACTCCTCATCAATCAACTGGGGAGTCGCCGTATTACTTAATGTTTGGTCAGAAGCCCCGTCTACCAGTTGACTTTCTGTTAGGAAGAGCAGAAGGAACAGGGGTTGGAAATGTACATCAGTGGGTTGTTGGTGCTGGGGATATAGCTGACCCCGGGCATGTAGGGCCCGCAGTTAATGGTGGGGCGGGTGCCCCAGCTAATGTTGGTCAGCCCCTTAAAGGTGAGTCAATACCAGTCTCAGGAGATGTATCTGACAATGTAATACCACAACGGTCTAGGCGAGCTACCACAGGTCAACATTCTAATTTGCATCATCTCCCACGATCGGTAAGAATGGTGAGCCCTAGCAGGGTCTTGCCAGAGGGGACATCCTCGACCATTTCGGCATGGTTTAGACCCTGGAACTAAGTAAGTGTTTTGTTCATTGTCGGGGCGACGATGCAGCAGCGGGAGGTAGGTTGTGGCAGGATAAGTGAAGCGCTTCCTACCTGTTTTCTGGATGGCTGCTAGTTAATTGATTGTCCTATTGTGGGTTCATGTAATCCTCTATAAGCCAGTTGGTAAGGTGGCTTGGGGCTAGGGTCCCACCCCCTTGTTTCTGTTGCTGCATTTTGTTATATCCCGAACAGCATTTGGAAGCCCTGTGCTTTATTTGGTAGAGGTTGCCCTTTTTGCAGGTAATGATGTCAGTTGCGGTGTCTGCTTCAGTTATGATTTGCATGTTATAGCAGAGTTTCTTCTGTGGTATTTACACAGAGTCTAGCACACCTGATTTAAGACAACGGATACAGGCATTTACCTGGCGTTGTGGACGTGTTTGTTCCTCCTGGTAAACTTGCTGTCTTCCTGCTGGTCTCATTGAGCTCTCAGCTTCCCTTAAGTTGTTCGTGTTTATGCAGCATGTTTTGCCTGTAATGGTTTTAATTGTACTTTTATGTAACAGACTGGTGGCGTCGCGATGTCTATTGGCTTTCCGTGGTGGTGCTACGTGAGGAGCATTACTAGTGTCACACACACCCGTTCTGCGACCGGCACTAGGACCCGGAAGTAGTACGGTCGACAAACAGGAAGCATAAAAGGAGCCAAGATGGCGCCTCACATTGCTCAGTCATTGAGTTTCGCCCATGTCGGTTCAGATCATCCGTCTGCCATTACGTGAGTACTCACTTTCTTGGGTTTACTTTCTGATTCGAGTGTGTGTTTGTAGGGCGCGGGTTGAATTTGTGTTCTTCCCTTGCTCTCCCTCCGAGAGAGTCCTTAGACTAATTCGCGTGGTTATCCTGCCTACTCGCTAGCTTCCGCGTTTGGGTTTACCATCCACGCTACAAAGGGCTAACCGCTAATCGCTACGTCTTCTGTTCAATCCGGGTTAGTTCATGACAGAATGACTGAGCCACGAGCGGTAAACCCAGCGGATCACTCGCACCTCTACGATGTGGTGAACCGGCACGCTGAGCTAATCGACAAGCTAACCGGGGAGCTTGCTACTCTTCGCCGGAGCGCCCAAGACGTCGCGGCCTTGCGCCGCGAGGTGGCGGAGCTTCGGCGGGAGAACGCGGCGCTCCGCGAAGCTGTTACTAGCGCGGCTAACCGGCCTCCCGTCGCGGTGGTTGCAGCTCCGCCCCCCCCCTCTTCTCCTTCAACTTCTGATGTGTTTATCTCCCTTCCGGATAAATGGGACGGCACGGACGGGAGGTGTAGTGTTTTTTTAACTGCACTAGATCTGGTGTTCGAGTTTAATTCCACCAAATACTCCACAGATCGATTGCGCATTGCACTTCTCGTTTCGTTGCTATCGGGGCAGGCAGCTGAGTGGGCCACGGCAGTCCTTCGTTCCGATTCAGACACCGCCCATTCATATAAGGAATTTACACGCCAGCTAAAGCTAACCTTTGAACATCCTGCGAGCGAGGTGGAAACTGACACCAAGCTATACCACCTGCGGCAGGGGGAATCGTCCGTGAGCCGCTATACAGCTGATTTTCGCACTCTCGCCGTCCAGACCACCTGGGGAGAAGCCGCGCTCCGGACATCCTACTACGAGGGGCTGGCTTCTAGAATCAAAGATGAACTAACCGGGCGAGAACTTCCTGCCACACTGGAGGGGCTGATTCAGCTCGCTCTCCGGATCGACCAGCGCCTTCTTTCTCGTCCGAAGCTAGCCCCGAGGACCCTGCCGCCAGCACCCACCTTCGCCTCCACCACTCAACGACCATCGAACCCAGCCACTCCCATCATGTCTGAACACATTGGTTCTCAACCTCCTGCCGTGGTTAACACCGGAGCCGGGGAACCCATGCAACTAGGACGCGCCTCCCTGACCGCTGCAGAACGAGAACGGCGCTTCAGAGAGGGGCTCTGTGCGTATTGCGGATCAGCTGAGCACCACAGAGCCGTGTGTCCTCGTCGCCCGGGAAACGCCCAGGCCCGGTGAGCAATGGGAGCAGCTCACCGGGCCATCTTCACCTCTCTGCCACGACCTCCAGCGTCTCTCGTCTCACGGTCCAGGTATACCTCCAACTTGGTCACAAACGGGTCCGAAGTACTGCGTTCATCGATTCTGGTGCCGCAGGTAACTTTATTGACTCTAACTATGCCAAAGAATTGGGGGTAAAGATCGAGGCGTTATCCCAGCCTGTTCGGATTACGTCTGTAGACGGTCGCCCCCTCTCCTCCAGCCCCATTACTGCTCAGACTCAACCCATCACGCTCATCATCGACCAGCATCACGAATCAATCCAGTTTCACCTCACCTCCATTTCATCACCTCCCATCATCCTTGGACATCCGTGGCTCCTTCAACACGACCCCCTCATCTCCTGGACACAGAACAGGATATTACAGTGGGGGCCGACCTGCACCGAACTCTGTCTACGGGCACCGGCTGGGACGTGTTCTAGGGAGTCCGAGGCCCCCGACGTCGACACCAACGCCATCCCCACCGCATATCGGGACCTGGCTGAAGTATTTTGTAAGAAGCGTGCCACACACCTGCCTCCTCATCGCCCTTACGACCTGGCCATAGACCTTCAGCCGGGTGCCGTTCCACCCCGCGGCCACCTTTACTCCCTATCCACCACAGAGACGCAGGCAATGGAGGAGTATGTAGCTAACGCCCTTCGTCAAGGCACCATCCGGCCCTCCTCCTCACCCGCCGCCGCGGGGTTCTTCTTTGTGAAAAAAAAGGGCGGTGAACTTCGCCCGTGTGTCGACTATCGGGGGCTCAACAACATTACCATCAAGAATCGACACCCTTTGCGTCTTACTAACTCAGCCCTGGACGCCCTCTCTGGTGCCACCATCTTTACGAAGTTGGACCTTCGGAGCGCCTACAACTTGGTGCGCATCAGAGAGGGTGATGAGTGGAAGACGGCTTTCATTACACCTACAGGACACTATGAGAGTTTGGTGATTCCCTTCGGTCTCTGCAATGCACCCGCCGCCTTCCAACAATTCATCAACGATGTCCTCCGAGACATGCTAGGGCGGTGGGTATTTGTTTATCTAGATGACATATTAATCTATTCACGCACAGTCGAAGAACATGTCCAACATGTCAGGGCGGTCCTAAAGAGATTGCTCGTCCATCAACTGTACTGTAAGTTGGAGAAGTGCGCTTTTCACGAGCGCTCCACCACGTTCCTGGGTTTTGTCATCTCGCCCCAGGGTGTGGCCATGGACCCGCAGAAGCTGGAAGCTGTGCGTCATTGGCCCCTACCCAAGACCCTCAAGCAGCTTCAGCGATTTCTCGGGTTTGCGAACTTCTACCGCCGCTTTATTCGGGACTACAGTACGGTTGCAGCACCCCTAACCGCCCTGACTCGCCCATCATCCCATCATTTCACCCTTAACCCGGCCGCCATCTCCGCCTTTCACAAACTGTGTCATCGATTTACTACCGCACCAATCCTTCTTCACCCAGACCCAAACCAACCTTTCGTTGTGGAGGTGGATGCCTCGGATGTGGGCGCCGGGGCCGTCCTCTCCCAACGAGGTCCAGACCAGAAACTACACCCGTGTAGTTTCTTCTCCAAAAAGTTTGACTCCACTCAGCAGCGATACGGGGTAGGGGACCGCGAGCTGTTGGCCATAAAGTGGGCTTTGGAGGAATGGCGTCACTGGCTCCAGGGCGTCAGGGAGCCGTTCATCGTCTGGACCGACCACCAAAATCTCATTACTATCCGGAACATGAAACAACTCAACCCCAGGCAGGCGCGGTGGGCATTTTTTTTTGAACATTATAATTTCCATCTTTCCTACCGCCCGGGATCCAAGAACACCAAGGCAGACGCTCTCTCCCGACAGCACGAGGAAGACGTCCCCCGGGCGGACCCCGCGCCTGTCCTTCCTGCATCAAAAATCATCGCACCACTCTACTGGGATTTGGAGACGAGAGTTCGCCAGGCGCAGACCGGGGAGACCGAACCGGCAGGTGTGCCACCTGGACGACTCTACGTGCCACACCCCATGCGAGTGGAGGTTCTTCAGTGGGGACATTCATCGCCACTCTCTGGACACCCGGGCACTCGTCGCACCCTCCAATTCATTCAGCGCGCCTTCTGGTGGCCATCGATGAAGAAGGACGTCGACGAGTTCGTCCAGGCGTGCCCTGTGTGTGCCAGGGCCAAGGACAACAACCAGCCAACGCCAGGGGAACTCCAACCTCTACCCGTTCCGCGTCGGCCCTGGACACACATAGCCGTCGATTTCATCACGGGCCTGCCGGTCTCCGAGGGAAAGAACACCATCCTGACCATCGTCGATCGGTTCTCCAAAGCTGTGCACCTGGTGGCTCTCGCCGGACTCCCGTCAGCCAAAAAAACAGCCGAGCTGATATTAGAACACGTAGTCCGCTTGCATGGGTTCCCGAAAGACATCGTCTCGGACAGGGGGCCCCAGTTCACTGCCCGGTTCTGGAAGGCCTTCTGCCGTCTGATCGACTCTACCTGCAGTCTATCCTCTGGGTATCACCCCCAGACCAACGGTCAGACGGAGCGGACCAACCAACAACTGGAGCGCTACCTGAGATGTTTCATCGCCGACCGCCAGCGCTCCTGGGCCCGCTACCTCATCTGGGCGGAACTATCACTTAACCTCCACACCTCCTCGGCCACTAACCTAAGCCCATTTGAAGTATGCCACGGTTTCCAACCTCCCATGTTCGAACACCAGGAACCGGAGGTTGACGTACCGTCAGCCCAACAGTTGGTCCGCCGGTGTCGGCGGCTCTGGCGACAAGCCAACCACGCGATCCAACAGGCCAACGCCCGCTACGCCATTCAACATCGCCGCCGACACCCCCCGGGACGACTGTACAATGTAGGTGACAAGGTATGGTTGTCAACTAAGAATCTTCACCTTCACACAGAAACTAGGAAACTCTCACCCAGATTCATCGGCCCCTATCACATCACCCTCCGGATCAATCCTGTCACCTACCGGCTCCAGCTGCCTGCGGCGCTCCGAATCCATCCGGTATTCCACACCTCTCAGTTGAAACCCTTCACCACTTCTCCCATGATTCCACCCGCCCCCCCTGCTCCTCCTCCCCGGATCATTGACGGTGGCCCTGCTTACACCGTACGCCGGATCCTTGATTCGCGACCTAGGGGCCGAGGCACCCAGTACCTGGTCGACTGGGAAGGCTACGGTCCCGAAGAGCGATCTTGGATTCCGGCCCGGTTTATTCTCGACCCTGAACTCATCAGGGACTACCGTCGTCGGGTATCCTCCACCCCAGGACCGTCAGGAGTCGGTCCTGGACGGGGGGGTACTGTCACACACACCCGTTCTGCGACCGGCACTAGGACCCGGAAGTAGTACGGTCGACAAACAGGAAGCATAAAAGGAGCCAAGATGGCGCCTCACATTGCTCAGTCATTGAGTTTCGCCCATGTCGGTTCAGATCATCCGTCTGCCATTACGTGAGTACTCACTTTCTTGGGTTTACTTTCTGATTCGAGTGTGTGTTTGTAGGGCGCGGGTTGAATTTGTGTTCTTCCCTTGCTCTCCCTCCGAGAGAGTCCTTAGACTAATTCGCGTGGTTATCCTGCCTACTCGCTAGCTTCCGCGTTTGGGTTTACCATCCACGCTACAAAGGGCTAACCGCTAATCGCTACGTCTTCTGTTCAATCCGGGTTAGTTCATGACAACTAGAGGATGCTGCTGTTTTGTCGCTGCTGTTTTGCAGCTGCTCTTTTTAATTATTTATTTCATGTTGGGTTTAAATCTTGGTGTCCTCCTGTTTATTTAAATTCTATTTCGGTATTTTCTTTATTTAGCTTCTCTCTACTGCTGCCCTGTTTGCTTTACGGCTTTGCCTTAGAGTTTAGTTTGTTTGTTTACTTCCTGCTTGCGTGATTTATAGCCCTTCTAGGTTGTAAATCACTGTGTGTTTGTGTGTGTGTGGGTATATCTCCCGGTTTTGTGAATGAATGTGTAGTGAGTGTTTGTTGGGTTATTGTGTGCTGTACGTGTGTAGAGAGAGAGAGAGCATGTACAAGAGGCTGGTAAAAAAAATCCAGCTGTAGGGGTGGGCAGCCTTTGTTTCTTAGTATCTGTGAGTGATTGTACTTGTTTAAGAATATAATTTTATTCTTTTCGGTACAGGAGCTGGGTGTTTCAGGCAACGGTGGAATTCTGGTGCTGGTTTCTCTTTGAATGTGTGGAATGCGGGCACGTGTGTGTGTGTGTGTGTGTGAGAGAGAGAGAGAAAGAGAGAGAAAGTCACTAGTGTGATTGCAGGTTGCTGTATCAGGTAGGCCATTGCGCCCTTAGGTCCTGCTGCCTGGCCTCAGCTCCGGTGCCTGAAGCTCTGGATATTCAAGTTGCTCATCTCGAATGGGTTTATTTTAATTGTAATTGTTTTTAGTTTTTTTGATCACCCTGGCCTTGGTCCAGCACTCCTTGCTGTAGATCGACTGCAGGTCAGGGAGCTCGGTGCAGATGGTCGCTCAGCCAAGCGCACGACCCTCTGTAGAGCACGTCTGTCCTGCATGGTGCTGTTCCCGAACCAGGTTAAGATGTTTCCCGTCAGGATGCTCTCTATGGTGCAGGAGTAAAAGTTCCTGAGCACCTTGGAGGGCAGTCTAAAGTCTCTCAAGCACCTGAGGTGGTAGAGACACTGTCGGGCCTTTTTCACCACGATGTTGATGTGACAGGACCATGACAGGTCCTGTGTGATGTGAACACCGAGGTATTTGAAGCTGTCCACTCTCTCCATTGGGCTCTTGTTGATGATGGGGGTCTGGTGGTTCCTCTCCTGCTTTGCTTCTGCTGAAGTGCACTATTAACACCTTCATCTTGCTGATGTTCAGGAGGAGATTGTTCCTCTGGCACCAGTTCTCCAGATTTCCAATCTCCTCCAGGTAGGCTGTCTCGTCGTTGTCAGAGATCAGGCCCACCATGACAGTGTCGGAGCTGGTAGTGGCCACACAGTCATATGTGTACAAAGAGTACAGCAGGGGGCTCAGAACACAACCTTGGGGGGCTCCAGTGCTGAGAGTGAGAGAGGCTGAGACATGACCGCCCATCCTTATTACCTGTGGTCTGCCAGTTAGGAAATTGGAGATCCACTGACACATAAATGAGCTGAGTCCCAGGTGCTCCAGCTTGGTGGTGAGTGTGGAGGGAATTAAATGCAGAGCTGAAGTCGTTGAAGAGCATTTTCACATAATTCTCCCTCCGAGTGTCTAGGTGAGTGAGTGATGTGTGGATGAGATGGAAGATTGCATCGTCTGTGGAGCGGTTTGGGCGGTATGCAAACTGTAGTGGGTCCAGTGTGTTGGGTAGTGAAGAAATGATGAAGTCTCTGACCTGCTGTTCAAAGCACTTCATCACTACTGAGTTGAGAGCTACAGGGCGATAATCGTTGAGGGAAGCAGGATGAGGTTTCTTCGGGACAGGAACAATGATAGACTCTTTGAAGCATGTGGGGATCACCGACTGAGATAAAGAGATGCTGAATATCTCAGTGAACACAGGTGCTAGCTGGTCTGCTCAGGCTCTGAGAATACGTCCTACGATGCCGTCTGGTACTGCTGCTTTCCTGGTGTTTACTCTTTTGAAGACTTTCCTTCTGTCGTGCTCGGAGATGATGAGCGCGTTTCCGGTGCTGGCAGTGTCTCCCTGTCTGCAGCCGTTAGCGCCACTAGCATTAGCATCACTAGCGTCTTTAGCTGCAACCTTAAAGCTAGCATAGAATGTGTTCAGCTCGTCTGCCAGAGTCACGTCCACGTTCGTCATACCGGATGTTGGTGCTTTAAAGTCCGTTATTGTTCTTAGTCCCTGCCACAGGCTCCTAGAGTCACTCTGTTGGTCATGTGACGAACAGTGACGTCTAGTTTCCTTCCGTAGTGCTGCTTCGCCTCTTTCACCTCCTTCCGGACGTTATATGACGCAACCTATATAACACGGTTGTAGGCAGCGGTGCGAGATCTCAGAGCATCGCGAATGGTTTTATCCACCCACGGCTTTTGGTTGGGAAACGTTCTGGTAGTCTTTTTCTCTACGGTATCATCCGCTAGTTTCCCGATGAATCCCACAACCGCTTCCGTAAACACGCTGACGTTATCATCGGAGCTGTTTCTGAACATTCCCCAGTCTGCGTCATCGAATGCGTCCTGTAACGCAGCCACCATTTGGTCCGTCTAGCGTGCAACCTTCCTCTGAACCGGAACTTCCTGTTTCAGCCTTTGTTTGTATTTTGGCATGGTAAAGATGGTGGCATGGTCGGATTTACCAAACGGTGGACGAGATTGTGCCTTGTAGCCATCCTTGACTGTCGTGTAACAGTGGTCCAGTGTCCTTTTGCCCCTGGTGGGGCAGGTGATATGCTGATGAAAGTTTGGCGCTGCGCGTTTGAGGTTGGAACTTCGCATCGTGTCTATTGTTCTCCCTCAGGATTTCACTCGGCCAGCTCGGATCTGGAGGTAAAAACGTTGAATTGTGAGTACATTGTATACCAACAAGAGAAACAAGAGTGTCTCTATCATACCTAATGTACTCAATGGTGGTAATTTTGCCGATTTAAAGTTACTGGAAATTACCTTAAAATACAAAAATAATGAAAAGTAGGTTGGAGCAGTCGTGACGGCAGCGGGCGCTATCTTGGAATGCCTTTTAATTTCTGGCAGGCCTTGGATGCTAGTTTAGCAGGGTTGGTGAGGTACTTTTAGAAGGCCCTGGAAAAGCTGGAGAGAGCAGTCACCGACTGTTGTTCGGCAAAGAGATGCTATGTGGGCCAGTTGAGAAAGCTACATTGCACTAGCACTCCTACTCTTCACCAACTACAGGCCTGCACCCCTGCAACATCACATCCTTCTGCACTGCTTTCACCCAGGACTCCAGTCGCAGCTTCAAGGGGGAAGGTACAACACCAAGTGAGCAGTGTAACTTATGACGCCCCTCCTTCTGGAACAGCACACTCATTCAATCTACTTACCTCCACAGATCTACCAGCTACTTCCACCTTTGGGGCTCATCCGCCCATCCAAATGATTTTCCATCATTAGGAAATTTAACAGACAGCTGACGTGCTCAACTTTATATGTCAATATGAGAGCTACTTGGAGGTCAGACCACTCCCCAGTGGCAAGCTCATCGGAACCCTCAGCACAGTTTTGCAGGGCCCTGCTCTGAGCTGGTGGAAGGCGGAGAAGGTCAAGGTAAAAAAAAACTGGGATTTTTTTAAAATAGGCATTCATGGCTGCATTCCTGCCTGATTCAATTCAATTTTATTTGTATAGCGCTTTTAACAATTTACATTGTCACAAAGCAGCTTTAAACAATCAAAAGAATTACGTTTGTATGAAATGTGAATGTGTATGAATCAAAATGATATGATTGTCCCTGATGAGCAAGCCGAGGACGACGGTGACAGTGGCAAGGAAAAACTCCCTGAGATGTTAATAGGAAGAAACCTTGAGAGGAACCAGACTCAACAGGAAACCCATCTTCATCTGGGTGAAAACAGATAGCAGGGATTGATGTGCATAATATTATGCTAGACTGGAAGTTTAGTATAAGAGGAGATGTGTAAGATTAAAGTCCAGTTTGTTCCTGGAGGCTCAGGTAGACTGTAAGAAATTCCAGTCCTGAACTATTGAGCGACTGAAGTCACAGGTCCTCTGAGAACAGCTGTCTGCATCAGTCGAGAACAGGACCACCTTCATGGAAAAGTGGAACCATCCCCAGTCACCACACGCATCCCAGGCAGACCACATGGGGGATCCATGTGATGAGATCTCCAACCAGAAGCAGGACTCCAGGACGAGTTAGACAGGTCCAGGAGGCAGAGGAGGTCTGGATCACTGGCAGCTCAGGAGCGACATGCATAGCTCAACAGGAAGATAGGTAGAGGAACAAGGAGAGAGAGAGAGAGAGAGAGAGAAAGAAGAGAGCAATGATGACTACCTGACTGAAGTAGAGGAAAAGTTAAGGTCACTGGTACCACAGCCTGGTCAACCCTGCAGAGACTTCTCAGCTGCCTTTCCTCTTTACTTCCCTCTGCCTCCAAAGGTGGACTCTCCACAACACCAAGTTTTCCGCTGCCCTGCTTGGTGACCTGTGCGAGATAGCCCAAGCCCAGCAGAAAGACAGCCAGGTAATTTAATTGAGCACTGAAGAGGACATAAAAAGTCACAGGACCAGGGGATAGCCTTTGAACGCCACCAGGGGGTGTTATATCGAAGAGTTCCTGTGAAGCGAGGAGGAAGATTTCAGCTGGTGGTCCCACAATAATTAACCCAAAAGTTCCTGCAGTACTATCATTAGCACCCATCAGACAGACACAGGGGCAGACTAAAAACCCTGTTACATGTACTCCATGGTGTCTGGTGGCCCTCTGCTCGCAAGGACATCTGGCAGTATGTTCAATCCTGTGAGGTCTGCCAGAGACCCAACATCCGCAGTAAGGGACCCAGGAGCAACGGGAGTTCTGCCACCCCTTTAACGCCGCCCCTCAGGAAACCGGGGGAAAAAACCCTTACCATAGCACTACAGTGACCACAGTCTTAGCCTACCCACTAACTACCCACACCTGAATAAGCAGTCTGCACTTTACTTGACAGCTACTGGACCACAGCGGAGGAAGAGACCACAATACACAGAAAGTCGGAAAGCTAAACATGCCAGATCCCGCACTTCCCAGCAGAACGAAGCAACTGTCCTACCGGGGGAACTGGTTTTCGAAAGTCTTACCCTTTCGAAAGTTCTCCACCCATCAAAAGTTCTCTGCTAAGCTAGCTCCCAAGTGAAAGTGGTCAGCAGAAAGAAAAAAAAAGGGCCCAATAAATCACTCTAGGTCTTGGGGCAACCCACATAACCATTGTAATAAATGTGGTTTATGTAAAGCACTAATACAGATGCTCTCCTCACACACCGGAAGCAGGGGGGGCGGTCTCTATGTAGGGCAACCACGTATGGTTTTTTTTTAATATAAGCTTAGTATCAGCAGTCTAACAAAAAGAGGGTAAACTGCTATGCCGTGTAAAACATTTTACCCGATATGGTTATATGTCCCAAAGACCTGTGTTATGGTTCTGGGGATAAAGTCTTTTGAGAGTATGCAGCTGCATCCCAAGGTCATCCCGATGATGTACAGGGTCAGGGAATCCGGTTAAAAGGACACCTGGGGAAAAGCTCGGGAGGAGTGAGATGGGAGATGCAGAGGACTGTCTTCATAACAATTGTCAAGGAATTTAAAGATTTTTGTTGAGACTGTCGGCGGCGGATATTCTGTACAGTTGGATTATCACCCTTGGTCTGCTTCACCACTTCATTTCAACTTCAAAATCATGCTCCTGGATTATTACCATCACTTCCGGTGAGGCCTATCCATTTCACACCACACTCCATTCATAAATAATCAGGACTCTGGACAATCATTCCACATACTAACACATCATTCGGTGGTATGTATTTTGTAAATATTATTATTAGTAGTTTTTGTTGGTTTTTGGTGCACCTATTTTGTTTCCTTATTGTTTAATACACTTTGGGTTGCTGTTTACCACTGGTGTCTTTTCTTGTTCTGAGTGGGAAGCGCTTCACCAGAGGCTATATAAAAGATCTTGTTTAATGTAACCAGGTTATTTAATTATCCAATTGTTACAGTTTAAGTGTTTTGATATACGAGCCCACTTTCCGGAATGGGAATGTATTATGCTCACAGTCCAAGGTTCCACTGTATAAAGAGTGTGTTTTGAACTGCTTTTCAGTCTGCCTGTTGACCTTGCATTGGGTTGGCTCACTTGGGCTTTACTGCTGCAATAAACTATATATAATAAAGTGTAACTTGCATTAACAGTGGAAGATAAAAATCTCCCACACTATTCACCTTGTATTTACAGTACAAATTTCTGTTCTAATTTACTTTTTTGCATAGTCAGCATTTCTTGGGAAATTATAATAGAGCCCAAAACACAATGGCTGTATCCCGGGAGCAAGAGCACCGGACATAGCAGGTAATTTTAGGGCTCTAGGACAGCATAGGTTCTCTTAGATAGTGGTACATGCTGGAGCTAGTGATATATGCCTTCGTCAGTCAGAGGTTAGTAAGAGTAACTTTACAGAGGTGTTTAAACTAGCAAAGGCGATGTCCAATGAAGTAGTATGGTCTGGATGGCCATGTCTTAATAGGATGGGTCTGGTCCCATCCCACTGAGACATGGCGACAGCAGTAACATCTTAGCAGGTTATTGTCGTTGAACCGCTGGATGTCCAGGTGGTGCTCCGAAAATAATGTGGGCTTTATAGATAATTGGAAGACCTTTGAGTGCGAAGCTGCCCTGTTAGGGTGGTACAGTGTCCATCCCACTTGGGAAGGTGCTTCTCTCATTTCTTGTAGTATAGTTATAATCTCAGAAGTCTAGTTAATCTATGACAATCCAGAGCCCAGGCCAGGAAGCAGACAAACAGGCTTAACCAACCGTCTGCTAGCTGCATAGAGTCGTCACTCAGGGTTCACTATATCGAGACTGTGTCTATTTTGACTGTGCTAAGTAAAAACATAGAAAGACTCAGAAAGTCTGTTTTAGTAATTTATTTAATATAGAGACCAAAAATTCAAAACACACTGAATAAACAGCCAGCACCTCTGCTCTGAAGCTAGGACTGTTAAATATTAGAGCTTTCATATCTAAAGCAGTTATAGTTAATGAAATTATCACAGCCCAGGAGATTAATATACACCGTTTAACATAAACCTGGATTAAAGAGAACGAGTATGTAGCTCTAAATGAAGCTACTGGATACAACTACATACACCAGCCTCGGCTAACTGGTAGAGGAGGAGGAGTTGGAGTTATTTACAATGTTAATCTGTCTATCATTCAGAAACACGGGCACAAATTTTATGCATTTGAAGTTCCATATAATAACATAAAAAGTGTAGCTACAAATATGAAGTCTGCTCAGTCGATCCCACTAATTAAAATTTACAGACCCCCAAGGCCCTACTCTGAGTTTCTTTATGAATTTGCAGATTTCCTCTCAAACCTGGTCGTTTCTGTAGACAAAACGTTAATTGCTGGAGACTTGAGAATCCAGAAGACCCACTAAGTACTGCATTTATGTCCATACTGAACTCAGTAGGAGTAAATAAGTGTGTAGTAGGACCCACTCATAAAGCAGATCACACTTTAGATTTAATGTTATCCTTCAGATTAAGTATAAAAATATAATCACAATTCCACAGTCTGAAGTTATCTCAGATCACTGTCTTGTCTCAATTAAAGTGTGTCATAGTAATAATGTACGCGCTACCGCATTAAACGTACATTTACATCAAATACCACACAGGGCTTTAGTTGGCAGTTACCAACTTTGATTGGATCACCGTCTGACTCCACAGAATTTGACCAGGCGACTGAATATTTAGAGTCAACATTTCGTTGTACCTTAGATAATGTAAACTTGCTCCCTGATATAACGATCACACGCGCACTTTTTTTCAAATAGCATGGAAGGAGAGTATCTTGAACTATAGAAAAACTCTCAGTGCTGCTAGATCATTGTATCTCTTCACTTTTATAGAAATAAACAAAACCAAGAAAAGAAGTCCACTGCAGAAATCTCCATAACTACATACAGTAGTGAGGACTTTTTAACGTAAATATTAGGCAAAAAATTCAGGCTTTGAAACCAGATAAAGTGATACAGATGATAAACTAACCACATCACATCAGAACCTAGAATACTTTACTCCCCTTGAAGAGAATTAACTATTTTCACTTATCACTTCTTTAAAATTATCAACCTGTGAATTGGATCCTATACCGACACATTTTCTCAAACAGCAAAACTATTCAATTAAATTCAAATCAATTTTATTTATATAGCTCTGCCAGGTTGCCACTGTTGGGCCCTTGAGCAAGGCCCTTAACCCTGTCTGCTCCAGGGGCGCCGTAAAAATGGCTGACCCTGCGCTCTGACCCCTGCCTACTAACAAGAAGCTGGGATATGCGAAGAATAAAGAATTTCGCTGTGCAGTAATGTATGTGTGACGAATAAAGACTTGACATGACTTGCCTTAACAATGGTCATTGTCTCAAAGCAGCTTCACAAAAAATATCTATCAGCAATAACAGAACTCATAATAATTAACTGTTCACTCAGCATTGGGTTTGTTCCAAAATCCTTTCATTTAGCAGTTATTAAACCACCAATTAAGAAACCTGACCTCAACCCCTGTCCGCTGTCCAATTACAGGCCGATTTCAAACCTCCCCTTCATCTCCAAGATTCTGGAAAAGATAGTAGCGGAGCAGCTATGCTCATATCTACATAGAAATGGCATACATGAACTGTATCAGTCTGGATTAAGGCCTCATCACAGTACGGAGACAGCACTCGTTAAAGTAGTAAATGACCTCCTGGTTTTACTGTATGTTGTTGTGGAGATTTCTGCAGTGGTCTTGTTACTTGTTAATTTAGCTACAGTATTAAATAAAAATCTTGGATTATTTTTGTTATTTTTTATGGAGTGGAGAGATACAATGATCTAGCAGCACTGAGAGCTCTTCTATAGTTCAGGATGCTCTTCTTCCATGATTATCAGACTGTAAATATGGCCTCAATCACCTTTATTTCAGATAGTTATGTAATTTATTTAAAAGTATCTCACACCCTACTCCATTCGATGTCAACCCTTTTTTTGTGTCGTGCTGTTTTGTCTTGTCATTTGTTTTCTGTTCTGGAAGCTCTGTCCCTAAAACAAATTCCTTTACGTGCAAGTGTACTCGGCATAAAAACTCTTTCTGATTCTGATTTCCGCTGGCCTCTGATTTTAAAATACTACTCTTGACATATAAAGCATTAAATGGTCTCTTGCCGCAGTATCTGAGTGAACTGCTAGTGCCTTACGATCTGCCACGCATACTTCGTTCAAGAGATTCAGGCTGCTTGTCAGTACCGCGTATTATAAAAACTAGGGGAAAAACAGCAAGGCGATGGAGTACTCATCCATGTGCTCGAGCATGACCTTAAACAGAAGCGCCCTCTGCAGTTAAATATCGGTATGTGGTCAAGTTTTGGTTTCCTTTCCCGCAACTGATTCTATTATTATACACCCAACATTTTATAACAACACATTATGGTGTTCTTCACAAGAAATAAATAAATATATACATAAACATAAAATAAAATATTGTACAAACCTCTCAGACAAAAAATGTATAAATAAAAATTCTGTGAAAAAAAAAATTAACCTAACAAGACATAGGTGAAAAAACTAAACGTTGGGGGAAAATAAAAATTAAAGGGGCAAATGGCTCACCAATGGCTCACCAACATTTTGTAAGATAGTTATTGTAAAATGTCATTTATAAAATTCTAGCTTTGATTTTTGCCAATAGAATAAAAAAAGTTTTTAATTCAGTGATTGGAGAACCTCAGACAGGCTTTATAAAAGGACGCCATATCAGTAATTATAAACAATAGATCTTTTAAACTATGCACACTTGTTTGATAATAAAATTTGTCTAAAGCTGCTTTGGGAAAATGACAATAGTTAAAAGAGCTATACAAATAAATTGAATTGAATTGCCTTAAATCTTTTCTAAAAAGTTTTCTACCTGTGGAGCTGTATTTTGGCATTTTGGTGGCAACTTGAAAATAATATTTTAATTATATTCATGAATCCTACAATTTTACATTAAAGGACATAATCATCTTTTTTCCATCATAGTTACAAGTCATTTGAATATATTGTCATTTTTTTATTTAAATTGCAAATTTCTACATTTATAAATGTAAATTTTGTAAATAATTTCATAAACTATCACCTTCCTCTTTGAAACACAAAACTAAATCTTCTCTGTTATTGCCTTGGCATTTTGATTTAGTCAATGGAACACAGTGATTTTTTTTTTTCTGCTATTAAGTTGTTGTTATTTTTTTCCTTTTTTTAGTTAATGCAACCACAGGGGGGCACAATCCAGTGTCTTCTCGTGCCAGTCTGGATAAGTCTGGATAAATGCAAAGGGTTGTGGCAGAAAGAGCATCAGACGTAAAACTTTTGGCAAATCAATCATGTGAATCATTAACAGGACTTCAATCGGATCGGTCGTGGCCCAGGTTAACAAATTAAAATTTTATTTGTCATATACACAGTCATACACAGTATGATATGCAGTGAAATGAGATAATTTTTTTAACTTATTCAATAAATATGAAGAAAAGAAATACAAAAAAAAAATTATTTAACTAGAATAAAAAATTAAATACAAATAGAAATATACTGTACAATAGAACATTTACAATATAGCAAATATGGAAAATATAGAGATAAAATTTAGAAATTTGCTGTAAAAAGGATTGAGGGTGTGCAAATATGCATAAAAAGTGTCTTATTAAAGTGACTTATTAAATTGTCTTTGTGCAATGGTCCAGATTAAAAAACATAAATATGTAAGTGTAGGTGTGCATGAATGTGTCCATAGTGTCCATGAATGTCCAGTTTAATTTGGGATGTTTAAAAGATGGTATTACAGTAGTTCTGCATGGTGGTGTGGTTGGGAGACCTTATCGCCTGCGAGAAGAAGCTCCTCTTCAGTCTCTCTGTATTGGCCTTCAGGGAGCGGAATCGCTTTTCAGACCGCAATAGAATGAACAGTGCATTGTTGGGATGGCTGAGGTCCTTAACAATCTTCCTGGCCTTGGTCCAGCATTGCTTGCTGTAGATTGAGTGCAGGTCAGGGAGCTCGTTTCGGATAATGCGCGCAACGTACTTCATCACTACTGAGGTGAGGGCTACAGGGCGATAGTCAGAAGCAGGATGGGGTTTCTTCGGGACGGGAACAATAAGGGATTTTTTTAAGCATGTGGGGATCACCGACTAAGATAAGGAGAGGTTGAATATCTCAGTGAACACAGGTGCTAGCTGGTTTGCGCAGGCTCTGAGGATACGACCTGAGATGCCGTCTGGTCCTGATGCTTTCCTGGTGTTCACTGTCTTGAAGGCTCTCCTCACTTCATGCTCGGAGATGATGAATGTGCTTCCGGTGCTGGCAGTGTCTTCCTGTCTGCAGTCGTTAACATCGCTAGCATTTTTAGCTGCAGCCTCCAAGCGAGCGTAGAAAGTGTTCAGCTCATCTGCCAGAGTCACTGAGAAATTCTGGGGTAAATTAGATGAAGTGGTGTAGACCATCCCCCGAGGTGAGGGAGTGGTGATCGATGCAGATTTTAATGGAGATTTTGGGGAAGAAGTCAGAGGTGATGAGAATGTGATGGGCAGGTTAGGTCTTCAGTACAGGAACGCAGAAGGAAAGATAGTCGCGGAATGTTTGCAAAGAGGATGAAAATTGCAGTGGTGAATACTTTCTTCCAGAAGTGGTAGGAACATAGGGTGACATATATAAGCGGAGGCAAAAGCACTCAGGTGGAATACATCTTGTGTCGACATTGTTATCCGAAAGAGATCAGTGACTGCAAAGTATTGGTAGGGAAGAGTGTAGTCAGACAACACAGGATGGTGGTGGTGTAAAATTACCCTAGGAGTGAGGAAGGTGCGGAGGACAAAGACAGAGCAGAGGACAAAGGTGAAAGTTGTAAAAGGAAGTAGTTTTCATGGAAGGAGTTGAGACAGGTTCTCTGTGGTCGGGAGGTGCTTTCAGTTGACTGGACAACTACAGTTGAGGTGATCAAAGAGACAGGTAGGAGATGACTTATCATCAGGAAAGAGAAAAGTGGACAAGGAGACTTGGTGGTGGAACACGGTAGTCCAGGAGTGCATACAGAGAAAGAGGTTAGCTAAGAAGAAGTTGGATGCTCAGAGAACTGAAGAGAGTAGACAGGACTACAGGGAGAGACAGCTTAAGGTGAAGGTAGATGTGGCAAAGGCCAAACAAAGAGCATATGAGAACTTGTATGCTACATTGAACATTGTATGCTAGGTTGGGCAGTAAGGAAGGGAGGTGGAGATAGAGGTTCTTACTAGTCTGTTTGACAAGATCTTAGAAAGTGACAGGATCCCAGAGGAATGGAGGAGAAGTGTATTGGTGCCAGTCTTTAAGAACAAGGGGGTTTTGCAGAACTGTGGCAACTACAGAGGAATGAAGCTGATAAGCCATACAAAGATGTTATGTGAAAAAGTATCGGAAGCTAGGTTAAGGGCAGAGGTGAGAATTTATAAGCAGCCACATGATTTCATGCCTATTTGCCTATTCATGGCTATTTGCTTTGTGGATGCTGATGGAGAAGTACAGAAAGGGGAATAGGGAGTTGCATTGTATCTTTGTAGATTTAAAGAAAACAAATTACAGGGTGCTGAGAGAGGAGCTGTGGTATGGTATAAGGAAGAGTGGTAGAGTTGCAGTTAGAGTGGGGCAGGACATGTATGAAAGGTGTATGACAGTGGTGAGATGTGCTCTAGGTGTGACAGAAGAGTTCAAGTTTGAGGTGGGTCTGCATCAAGGATTGACTCTGAGCCCCCTTTTGTTTGTTCTGGTAATGGACAGGATGACAGATGTTTGCAGATGACATTGTGCTTTGTAGCAAGAGCAGGGAAGAGGTGAAGGAAAATATAGAAAGGTGGAGGTATGCTCTGGAAAACAGAGGGATGAAGGTTACCTGAAGCAAGACAGAATACATGTGAATGAGTGGAACGGTGAGGCTACAGGAAGCAGAGGTAAAAAAGTTCTTAGGGTCAACAGTCCAGACCAACAGAGGGTGTGGAGAGGAGGTGAAGAGCAGGTTGGAACGGGTGGAGAAAAGTGTTAGGTGTTTTGTGTGATAAAAAAGTATCAGTGAGAATAAAATAAAAGATTTTTAAGACAGTGGTGAGTCCAGCGATGGTCAATGGCTTAGAGACAGTGATACATAAGGTAGCAGAAAAGAAGATGCTGTGGTTCTCTTTGGGAGTCACAAGGATCAAGAATAGGATCAAGAATAAGTCCATCAGAGGGACAATACATGTTAGATGATAACTGTGAGATAAAGTCAGAGAGGCCAGAATGAGGTGGTTTGGACATGTTTAGAGGAGAGATGAACATATTGGTAGGAGAAGGATGAGGTTGGAACTCCGAGGAAGGAGGTTTAGAGAAAAAAACAGAGAGAAGATTTATGGATGTAGTGTGGACATGAAGTTAGTTGGTGTGAGGGAAGAGGATGCAGAGGATAGGGCAGATGATTTACTGTGGTGACCCCTGAAAGTGAACAGCAGAAAAACGAAAAAAAAAAAAAAATTATTATTTATTTATTTGTCTGTTTATTTGTTGGTTTACTCTGGCTACTTTTATTATTAATTTGTATATTTTCATTAAGTTTGCTTCTATCGTATATCTTTTATTTAATTGTTATAATGGGTTTGACACGTGGGTGGCACCACAAACAGACACGAGGCATGGTCTTAGGAAAAAGGCAATTTTATTTAGAACAAATGTGGAAGGAAAATGGTTTAAGGAGGGAAAAAAATATGCAAAGAACGTGTGCAAAAATATGCTTGGGATGGCTCTTGCTGCCAAGTTTGTCCCCAGGATGCTGACCCAGGAGCAGAATGGATGCCGGGGTCAGTGATGATGAACCAGTGTCTGCTGATGATGACCAACACCTCTCCCCTTTTCTTCCCTTTCCAACTGAAAAGGATGGCAATCACACTGAACAGGTAAGCTGGAATAAAATCAAAAGCAACATTCGCTCATGCTAGTAATTATGGTAGTCAATAATAATTCAAAATAATGTTTTTTATCTGTGCGATCAACACATTCATTTATCTGCGTAGAAAAGAGATGCAATATCATATATATATATATATATATATATATATATATATATATATATATATATATATATATATATATATGAGATGCAATATCATATATATATATATATATATATATATATATATATATATATATATATACTTGCGTACTGACTGGACCAGCCCACAGAGTCCAGTCCGCCACTGCTCTGAGTGACTCTTCAATAGAGACTCTGAATGACTCTGGCACAGTGAACGACTCCGATCAACTCTTGGGACGGCTCTCCTATAAACTCACTGAACCTTTTGTTTGTCACCTTCACCTCCTTTAAAATTTCACATAAGCATTTTATCTATCTATACTTTACAACTTCTCACAAGCGACTTTGACATTAAAGAGCATTTTAAAAACTAAATATAGGCTTGTTATGCACTGTTTGTTAGCTTGACAGTGACAGAATGTGTAACTCAGACTCAGGACTCCTGAGATACCAAAGAGCCGTTCCCAGAAAAACCACCAGGGCGTTTGGCCCGACATCAACTCCGCTAAACCTCCGTTCCCTCCATGACACCAGGCTAATGCTCCTTCATGGAATCCACTGGCACTTCTTTATAACAAGCAGCTCAGAGTTACACAGTCAGAAGTGAAACTATTAATGTGGCATTAAAGTATGTAATTTTCATGGTGTTATTTATATCACTGGCTTTTCAACACCTATTGTAGGCTTGAAAAAGGAACACATGCTGGCACAAAGACAGCGATTATCACACACACTGCATTAACATTTTTTTTTTTTTTTTTTTTTAAATCTCCTTATTGAGTGTGACACTGTTTGTTTCGAGATTTAGGGCACAAGTCAAGGTACACTCTGAATAGGATGCCAATCTGTCACAGGGCATACATGCACACACCACACACTTATTCACACACTACAGATACTTTGGGAATGCATAATCTGAATGTCTTTGGACTGTGGGAGGAAACCCATCAAACGCGGGTAGAACAGGCAAACACCGCGCACACCCCAAGGTGGGAATTGAAATCTCAACCCACTATGCCACCTGTTGAAAATGTATCATTCAAATAATCGTTTGAAATCAGGGATCATATCGCTTTTTAGGATTTTAGATTAATTCCCAGACGAACAGGATATTCACTCCACATAGATATATATTAGTTAGCTAGATTCAGAAAACACAGACATATTCTCTGGTGTTTGATTTCTTTTCTTTTTGGGTTTTGACTGTTACTCTAGCTTGGCATATCAGACCATTCAATCCACAAGTTATTGGCACAGGTTTTATGCCAGATGCTCTTCCTTCCTTCCACAACCCACCCATACCTTCATGCTTGGCACTGGCACTGAGGATGCCCAGCATCTCAAATGGCCGGGTATCACACACTCTAATATTTTATTGGATTAGATATTGGATATCTTTTGCTTTGATTACAGTCATAGCATCATTTCGATAAGCTTATGAAATGTCACAACAATTCTTTTCCGTCCATTAGTTGCGATAATTTCTCTCCAAGGTCTTTGATTGATGATGGAAGAGTTGAACCTCTGTGTAAAGTCTTCTCCAGCACATCCCAAAGATTCTCAATGAGGTTAAGGTCTGGACTCTGCCTAACCAGAGAGGGTATATAGGCATAGAGTTAAGGGCCTTGCCCAAGGGCTCAACAGTGTCAACACTGCAGTGATGGGACAAGGGTTTCCCAAAAGGACAATCAAAGAATCATTAAGACATCTTAAGGTTTCTTAAAGGGTTCATTAGGGAAAGAAAAACCCATACTCTTGTTTTCACAAAGTGAACCAGGTACTAGTTCATGTCTTGTGCTAGTGCTGGGTCAGAGCTGGTTCAATAGCGAACCATGGGCTAGAGAGTCACCTCATTATGTCACTGTATATGTCCATGTGCTAGCGGCAAAAAATGCTAGTGGGAAAAATAAAGGTGAGCCACAAACACAACAAAAACAATGGTGAACTTCAACATAGCTTTGCAAGGAGTTCTTCTGGCTTAATCATTGCTTCCGGTTGCATTTTGAGTCCATTTTTAAGATGGTGGTTACAAACTTTTAGTTGGTCGTAAAAATCTCGTCTCAGCCACAGATGTAAGTGGTTCTTTGTTCTAGCCCAGCAAAGTGTTGGTGCTGCCATGGAACCAGTTTTTCAGTCTGAGAACCGGTGGTTTGACGGTCTGAAAACAAAGAACTGGTTTGAAATCGAGCACTGGCTCCGAATTAGCTCTGGAACTGCCTTGGTGCAAAGGGGCACCAGATGATTGTTCTAAAGGAAAGGACTCGGGAATCTGTACAGGTTCTAGAGTTTTTGGTGTCATTTTTGGTGTCACACCTCAAAGCTAAGTTTCAGTTACTTATTATTTGCATTATCGCTTTGGTACTGTACATTCCCTCCACACTCACCACCAAGCTGGAGCACCTGGGACTCAGCTCATCTATGTGTCAGTGGATCTCCAACTTCCTAACTGGCAGACCACAGGCAGTAAGGATGGTGTGGACACGTCTCAGCATCCATCACTCTCAGCACTGGAGCCCCCCAGGGTTGTGTTCTGAGCCCCCTGCTGTACTCTTTGTACACATATGACTGTGTGGCCACTACCAGCTCCACCACCATCATTAAGTTTGCTGACGACACAGTTGTGGTGGGCCTGAATTTTGATAACAATGAGACGGCTACCTGAAGGAGATTAGGAATCTGGAGAACTGGTGTCAGAGGAACAACCTCCTTCTAAACGTCAGTAAGACAAAGGAGCTGATAGTGGACTTCAGCACCAAGCAGGAGAGGAATCACCAGACCCCCATCATCAACAGGAGCCCAGTGGAGAGAGTGGACAGCTTCAAATACCTCTGTGTTCAAAACACGCAATACCTGTCATGGTCCTGTCACATCAACACCGTGGTGAAAAAGGCCCGACAGCATCTCTACCACCTCAGACGCTTGAGAGACTTTAGACTGCCCTCCAAGGTGCTCAGGAACTTTTACTCCAGCACCATAGAGAGCAACCTGACGGGAAACATCTCAACCTGGTTCGGGAACAGCACCATGCAGGACAGACGAGCTCTACAGAGGGTTGTGCGATCAGCTGAGCGCACCATATGCACTGAGCTCCCTGACCTGCACTCAATCTGCGGTGCTGGACCAAGGCCAGGAAGATGGTGAAGGACCTCAGCCATCTCAACAATGGACTGTTCTCTCTGTTGAGGTCAGGAAAGCGATTCCGCTCCCTGAAGGCCAACACAGAGAGACTGAGGAGGAGCTTCTTCCCGCAGGCGATAAGGTCTCTCAATCACATCACACCACCACACAGTACTGACCCACACAAATGGTTTTTACACACACACTGGACATTCTGGACATTTGTTTGCACTAGTGGCCACTGCACAACTACACTTCGTGGTCATCAAATCAAATCACTCCATCACAAGTCACTTTAAATAAATCACTTTAAGCATATTTGCACTGCATAAGTCACTTTTAATATGTGGATTGCACAACCATGGACATTACCATTCTTTTATTACCATTTATTCGGCTGCTCTTATTGTTTTACATTTTTTTCATATATTCTCCATATATTTTCTATATTGTGTATTTTTGTGTACAGTTATTGTATTATTTTTTTTTTCCCATTATTTTTTATTAATTTTTGCAGACATGAACTGAACATAGTGTCTACTATATGAAACAACAACAAAACAAAATAAAACTAAAAACAAAAAATAGCCAACATACCCTCCCGCCCATAACCCTTCCCAGGCCACATAAAACATAAAAAAAAAAAAAAAGAAAAGAAAAAAAAAAAGAAAAGAAAAAAGAACGAATTAATTTACAATAAAAGTAAAAGTAAGGTCCGGTCAAATGATCCTCTATTAGGTCTCTAAGGGGAAGGTCCAGGTGATGTATTAACTTGTCTAATAATACTCAGAATGGGATTCCATGTTTTGTAGAAAGAACTCAGTGATCCCTTATAAGAAAATCTGATCTTTTCAAGTTGAATACAATGTAATACTTCTCGTGCCCAGTCTTCATATGAAGGGGGAGAAACGTGTTTCCATTTAAGAAGGATTGCACGTCTAGCTAACAGAGTGGTAAAGGCAATGACTCCACGCATCGTGGATGATGTAATTGAGGTTGGGGAAAGCCCAAACAGGACAATCAGTACATCAGGGACAATGGTGAGATTAAAGGCCTGTGAGATTGTTCTAAAAATGTCTGACCAGTAGTCTGTTAGTCTCGGGCAAGACCAGAACATATGAAGGTGATCAGCTGGGGAACGTTTACATCTATTGCACTCATCACTTATGTTTGAAAATATTTTAGCCAATTTAGCATTCATGTAATGAGCTCTGTGAAGCACTTTACATTGTATTAAAGCATGTCTGGCACAGATAGACGAAGAATGAATTAAATCAAGAATATCTTTCCACCGATCCTCAGATATGTCAAAACCCAAATCCTGCTCCCAGGTTTGTTTAAGAGAATTGAGTGGAGATGGGGTAAGGGAGGATATTTTATAATAGATACTGGATATCAGTCGTCTCTGACCTGGGTCCAGAGTAAGAATTGAATCGAGTTCCGATTCAGGGGGTCGATTAGGAAAGTGAGGAAACAATTTTTGAATGAAGTGCCTTACTTGAAAAAAGCGGAAGAGATGGCTATTAGGGAGGTTAAATTTAGTTGATAAAGAAGAAAAAGAGGTAAAAATATCGTTTTCATACAGGTCATTTAAAGTACAAAGGCCCTTATTTGCCCAAATGTCGAAAGTACGGTCCAAAAGAGATGGGGGGAACAAATGATTATTTAAGATTGGCATGTTAATAGACGCTTTGTGGAGGCCAAATTGTTTTCTGAATTGAAGTCAGATCTTGATGGTATTAGTGACTACTGGGTTGCGTGAAATTTTGTGCAGCTCAATAGGAAGCTGTGAGCAGATATTAGAAGGCAGGGAATGAGACGAGGATACCTCTATATGTAGCCAGGGCGGGGTAGTGACACAACCCTTATGGTCTACCCAATAAAGCAGTTTAATAATATTGCAGGCCCAGAAGTAATGACGAAAGTTTGGAAGCGCTAAACCTCCTTCAGATTTGGAAAGTTGAAGCACTGATTTCCTAATACGAGCCGGTTTGTTACTCCAAAGGAACCCGTTCAATTGTTGATCTAGATTGGTGAAAAAGGATTTATTAATATAGACAGGGACATGTTGAAAAAGATACAAAAATTTTGGCAAAATAATCATTTTGATAAGATTCACACGGCCTATTAGAGATAAGGAGAGGGATTTCCAACGAGCAAAATCTGATTTACATTTATCCAAGAGTGGGGTGAAATTATTAGAAAACAAGTCTTTAAATGAATTGGTTATGGATATGCCCAAATATTTAAACCCTTCCAAGGCTATCTTAAAGGGGAATGAAGATGTAGGAAGAGATTTAGCTAAGTGGTTTACAAAAAATAGCTCACTTTTTTGGAAATTCAACTTGTACCCAGAACAATGGCCAAACTGGTCTAAAATGCGTAATATAGGGGGGAGGGAAACTAAGGGGTCAGAAATGTATAATAACAGGTCATCCGCATAAAGAGAGAGTTTATGAGTTTGACCATGACGAATAATACCTTTAAATGCGTCACAACTGCGAAGCCAGATAGCTAAAGGTTCAATAGCTATATTAAATAGCAGGGGTGAGAGTGGACATCCTTGGCGTGTACCTCGTTGAAGTAAGAACTGCTGCGAGCGAACACCATTGGTGTGTATTGAGGCAGTTGGAACGGCATAAAGTAATCGGATCCAAGAAATAAATTTAGGGTCAAATCCAAATTTGTCCAGTGCGAAGAAGAGATATTCCCATTCCACCCTATCGAACGCCTTCTCTGCATCGAGCGAAACTATAACCTCAGGAGTGTTGGCTGAAGGGGAGAAAAGAATATTAAGTAGTCTTCTAGTATTAAAAAAAGAATGTCTTCCGTATGTGAAGCCAGTTTGATCTGGAGAAATTATAGATGACATAACATCCTGGAGGCGAAGGGAAAGAACTTTGGCTAAAATCTTAAAGTCTACGTTTAACAAAGAGATTGGTCGGTAGCTAGCACAAGATGTGGGGTCCTTGTCCTTTTTCAGAAGCAAGGATATAGAGTATAAAGTAGCCGGCAATTTACCAATTTGAAAGGAATCATTATACATCTTCAATAGGACTGGGGTTAACAGATTAGAGTATGCCTTATAAAATTCAACCGTAAAGCCATCAGGGCCTGGGGATTTTCCATTCTGCATTGACTTAATAGCTTCTTGGATCTCCTGAGGAGAAATGGGACTGCCTAGTTTTTCAGCTGCATCATTGCTAATTTTAGGGTAATTTAGTGAATTTAGGGGATTGGGAATATCTGTTAAATTTAAAGAATACTCGGATGTATAAAGGTTAGTGTAAAAGTCTAAAAAAATGTTGTTAATTTC
Source organism: Clarias gariepinus (assembly GCF_024256425.1). Taxonomy (NCBI): domain Eukaryota; kingdom Metazoa; phylum Chordata; class Actinopteri; order Siluriformes; family Clariidae; genus Clarias; species Clarias gariepinus. The sequence continues at coordinate 1,870,134 of NC_071115.1, forward strand.
GGCCGGGTCTGTAGTAAGATTACCGCTAGAAGAAATAATTCTTGGGATTACCCTTGATGCACTGGCTGCACGGGCCTGTTGGGCTAGTAATATACCGGCCTTGTCACCATGCTCGAAGAAACGTTTGGTTTGTCGTAATTGTCTCTCTACCTCGTGTGTCATTAGACAGTTATATTCTGATTGTAATACAAGCCTTTTTTTTATATAAGACTGGAGAAGGGGAGGTGGCGTAAGTTTCGTCGAGTTTAAAAAGTTTGTCTAAAATTTCCTGTCTCTTAGCCCTATCAGCCTTATTTAAATGTGAAGTAAACAAAATAATCTGGCCGCGGACAAAAGTTTTGAGCGCCTCCCATAAAAATTCACTGTTCATTTCAGTGGTGTCATTGTATTCCATGTAATTATTAATTTGTGTTGCCACAAAGTTCTTAAAATCCTGATTTGCTAAAAGGTGAGAGCTAAACTTCCATAGGGATGGGGAAGTGGGAGAGGGAAGATTAATATCGAGCGATGTGGGGGCATGGTCCGAAATAACTATAGGATGATAATTACTAGCAGTAACCAAGTGTAGCAATTTATTATCAATCAAAAAAAAGTCAATTCGCGAAAAGTTCTGATGCGGAGGAGAAAAAAAGGAAAATACTTTGCTATAGGGATTTCTAAACCTCCAGGGATCTGAAATTCCTAAACATGATGAGCAGTTGCGTACTACTTTGGCAGATTTTGACAGACTAATTTGTTTGGGTGACGACCTATCGAGAACAGTATCCTGCACAAAGTTAAAATCACCTCCTATCAGTATGTGATGAGTGTCACTGTTTGGGATTTTAGCAAAAAGGTTAATAAAAAATTGTTCGTTATCCCAGTTGGGCGCATAAATAGAAACCAGAATAACTGGAAAGCTCTGTAACCAGCCCGATACCAAGACGTAACGACCATTAGTATCTTCAATAACTTTTGTTGGCTCAAACTGTGTTTTTACTAATAATAATAGCGGCCCCTCTAGCCTTCCCAGAAAATTTTGAATGAAAAACGTGGCTCATCCACGCTCTTTTAATACGTTGGACATTTGTTGTTTCAAGATGCGTTTCCTGTAGAAATATGACATCTCCTTTTAAATGTCTCAACTGTGTCAATACCTTACCAATCTTAACGGCCTTGTTTAATCCTTTAGTATTCCATGAAATGAGGCGTATATCTTTACCCCCCTTTGCTGTATTAGCAACCGCCATCTAAGTCGATGTATAGAGCAATTTGGGACCATCTGACCCGTAAAAAAAAAAAAAAAAAAGACAAAAGCAAAAAGAAAAAAACACACACATACACTAATTGTGGCCTTAAAGTTATCCCCAAAGTGTAAATATCTAAGCTAAACAGCTCAACACTTCCAAAGTCTCGCTCCCTTCATTTAACATAAGGGTTAGCCCCACTGTTTGTAATGTAAATGAAAATTGGACAAGACAAAAAAAAAAAAAATAATAATAATAATAATAATAATTAGTACTATAGGCTGACATAATGATATCTAAAAGGCGGGTCTGATATCAAGAATATCGTTAGTACAGTGGTGCACAGCCCACCTGTATTATCAAATAAAAGGTGCCTATAAGATTGGGACAGTCTAAACACTGGCATATTAAAGATATAGCAGTCAAACAATAACATTTTAACCTCTTAATTGAGCATTGTTCTGAACAATTTACAAACGTTGCGTTTTGAATCACTAACCGAACCAGTAGCAAGTTGCTACATTGGGCACTTCAAGTTTAGTTTTCAGCTGAAAGTAGAGATGCAGCATATTCCTTCGCTTCGGCGACCGTCGCAAATCTCCTCCTATTACCCTCCTTCGTTACGTTGGTTAACCTGGCCGGGAACGACAGTGATGGTTTTAGTCCCAATTTGTAGAGTTCGGATAGCACCTCTTTATATTTAGAACGTTGTTCCACAACCTCTGGTGCGTAGTCTTCGTAGATAGCAATGGGGGTTCCGCGGTACTGAAGCTTCCCCCTCCTTGCTCTGGCCTCACGGATGATTTTGTCTTTCTGTTGAAATTTGTGGAGCCGGATTATGACGGGCCTAGGCCTCTGTCCCGGCTTCGGTTTGTCAGTCAGCGATCGATGAGCCCTGTCACACTCCGGGGGGGATTCCAGGACCTCGCTTCCCAGCACCTCCACGAGTAGATCGGAGAAGAAGATAGAGGGGCGGGGGCCTTCGATAGATTCAGGTAATCCGATAATTCTTATGTTGTTACGTCGACTGCGTGATTCGAGATCCACAACCTTAGAGAGCAACTTGGCATTGCTCTCTGTTAACATGGCACATGTAGTTTCCAGGGCTCGTGAGCGCTCCTCCTGTGAATTCGCGTGGGCTTCCAACGAGCTAATTTTCGAGCCATGTTCCGTCACGGTAGCTTGAATTCGGTCCAGCTTTACATCGAGTGTCGAAACAGTGGTTTTAAACTCTGTCGATAGAGCAGCCCTGTGTTCTTCCAAAAGCCTGGTGATTGCGGCCATGTTAATGTCTTTACCGTCGTCTCCACAGGCCTCAGCTTTCTGATCTTTTTTACTTTGTTTTGTTAATTTGGCTGCCATCATTTGGTATCAGTGTGTGTCTGACCTCAGTATTGTCCAATTAACAGCAAAATAAAAGTGAGTGGAAGGCTACTGAAACAGTTATAAAGATAACAATGCGGGAGCAAGATTCAACACGTCTTTACGCCATCACACTCTCCCGGAAGTCTCTTATTTTTAACTTTTATTAATATATATTTTTATTTTATTCTTCCCTAGTTAAACTTACCCTTTATTTTATTTTTCATATTTATTTCCTATTCATATTCTTTTATTCTTAGGTCACGAGCAGTTGTCTAAGCATTTCACTGCATATCGTACTATGTATGAGTGTGTATGTGACAAATTAAATTTGAATTTGAATTTGATGTCTCAGCTGATTGTCCTTTTTCAAGTGTAAGAGGAAATTTGTGTACAGTGGAACCTTGGATTATGAGCATAATTCGTTCCAGCAGCGGGCTCGTATTTCAAAACACTCGTAAATCAAATTTAATGTTCCCATAAGAAATAATGGAAACTCAAATTATTTGTTCCACAGCCCAAAAAATAAATACATAAAATAATTAACACAAAATATAAAGTAAAAATAAAACAAATTAACCTGCACTTTACCTTTTTTTTAAAAAAAGAAAAAGAAATCGTGACAGATAAGTGTTTCCGTTTGTGCAGGCGCTGTGAGTGTGTGTGTGTGTGTGTGTGTGTGTGTGGCACGGTGTCCAATGACGTGTGCACACAGACAAAGAGCAGGCTGATACAGAGAGAGAAAATGGATCTTTAACCTCTCTAATGAGACCTGGTTTTGCTTTACATGCGCGTTGTACAAACACACATACAGACACAAAATAAAATATGTTTTACACACACACGTGGTCACAGTGTTATAGTAAACAGTAAGCACGTGCATGGATGTTGATTATACCAGTAAGAGACGAGCACTAATACCCAGCAGGGAAGACGATTACCCACAATTCTGCAGCGCAAGAGAGAGAAAAAACGTTAGCTCAGTTTTGATCATGTGACGCTCGGCGTCAAAACAAGAAGCGCATGCGTGATACATGATACCCGGTACTCTTAAATCAAAAAGTCAAAATGTATTAAAAAACTTTGCTCGTCTTATGAAACACTTGTAAACCGTGTTCCTCGCAATCCGAGTTTCCACGGTATATTTTATTAGGAGTTTATTCTGCATTAGAGCTAGAGCTGGACCCTGGAATGCTGCTTGTGGTGCTCATGCCCATGGGAAGTGAGGTGAAGGAGAAGAGGGAGAGCAGTTGAAATGGCTCGTTGTTACATAATTGACAGATTATGACATAATTTACGTCTAGCAACCCAGAGGGGTCTCAACCACCTGAGCGGCCACTGTCCCTCCAAAACATTTTCTGGGGTGATAAAGTTTTTTGTCCAAAGTCTGACTTTAAAATAAACAAAGACTGACCACCATTCTGAGAACACCACACACACACACACACACACACACACACTGTAAAGCATCGTGGTGCTGTCGTCAATTTTCCTTAATGAAGACAAAATGGTGACGGTCTTGACGTTGGTCTTTGGGATTCAGTCAGTTTGTTTGGTCAGGGAGGTGTATTTATAATGTAATGAGATCACATGCACTTGTCATAGACTCTCAAAAGACAAATCAGCAACCACAGCTTCATAAACAAGCCCAATATACTATAAGATGTTACGGCTACAAAGTTAACATTACCATGTAACCAACATATTAAACTAGAATAGATACATTCACCTTCTAATTCCATTACACTGTAAAACAATACTGAAGGCGTTTATCTGCTCCTTCTGCTTTGTAAAGCTTCATAACGGCTCTAATCTGAGGTTCTGGTTGTTAATTGGTGATTTCTGAGGCTGATGACTCTAAATGAACTTCTCCTCTGCAGCAGAGCTCAGTTTGGGTCTTGTTTTCCTGGGAAGGTCTTCATGAGCGACAGTTTCATCATCATGGAGCTTGATGGGTTTTACAAACTTGACAATACTGTTCTTGCAAGACCTGTTCCAGAACAGCTGACCATCATGTCTTAAAATAACTACTGACTGTTGCTGTTGTTGTTATTTAATTACCTAATGCCATGTGTGTTATTTTATAGTTTTAAAATCCCCAGAGGTGGCACGGTGGTCTAGTGGTTAGCACAGTCGGCTTGCACCTCCAGGGTCTGGGATCGATTCCCAGCCAGACTCGTTTCCCGTCTCTGTGTACGTGGAGTTTGCATGTTTTCCTCGTGCTTGGTGGCTTTTCTCCGGGTACTCCGGTTTCCTCTCACAGTCCAAAGATTAGGCTAATTGGTGTTGCCAAACGAGCAGAATCCGAGATGGGAAAAGACAGAGCAGATCGTCGGCCTCTAAACTACAGTGGAAATAATATAACCGAACCATGTAAGCTAATATTAGTATATGAGGATGTTATGCTTGTTTTTGTCACCTGCAAAAATGTATTAGTAGCTATAAAATTATAAAACATATACTAAAAAAAGTTGAAATTTTTCCAATCTTTGGAAAGCACTTGGAACACTTATTCGTTGGCATTCTTAAGTAATATGAGGAGACCCAGGCTTGAACCACATGACTTTTCTTCTGTGTGTTTGTGTGTGTGTGTGTGTGTTTGGGGTGGTTTGAGGCGGGCGGGGCTGGAGAGCCAATATCAGGAGCTGGAACTCTGGTCTATGTTGAGATACATGTGGGGCTCAATCAATGAATTTGGGGGCAAAATAAGGCCCCCAAAACAATAAATGTAGAGAATAAAATTATTTATCCAACCTATAATATTTTCAAACAACTTCAGAGAAAAAGAAACCCGTGTATTATAAGCGGAACTGGCAACTATGGCACAGGTCAGCTCTGAGGGGGAACACTTATGCACTCACAACTTTTTTCACAATGTGACAGCTGTTGAAAGTCTTCAGCTCTATGATTTATTCCGTGTAGGTTCATAACGCAGAATCCCAGCTTCTGGGTATAACTTCAGCAGGGGGGTGAAAACTTTTGCAATCCGCTTTAGCAAAACGCCTCTGCGTGATCGGCTCGTGATTTTTTTATGCATGTCATAAATACGTGCGTCTCCAACCTCTGTGTTTTTTGTTTGTCCTCATGTGGGAGGATTAAATGTACACCCCCTACACACACACGCACACACACACACACACACACACACACGCACACATACACATACACACACACACGCACATACCACCTAACACCTCCCCTCCCACCTTGTTTTTGGTTTGAGGAAATAAGAGTGTGTTGTTGGTGTGTGTGAAGCCTAGATCAGATCTTCACTTCAAGAAACACCATCATGTCCGTTAGCACCATCATGTCTGAGCTGAATAAATCAGGTACGTCATAATCTCGCATTCTTTCTCTCTCTCTTCTTCCTCTCAGCAATAGTCACATGTTGATATTCATATCATTTAGACGTTTAACAATCTGAAATAAAAATATTTTTCGAATAATCCTTGTCATGTCCTGATCGTCTCAGAGACAAGAAATCTGGTTTTATACCAAATATTAAACTAAAGTTTTTGTAACAGAAATGTGCGACGTGATTAACTTGGTGTCCAGCTTCATCGCTTTCACCAGCCGTAAAAATAACTCCATAAATTATTGCTGTTTATCTGGTGTCTAGACACTGGTTATTGGGGGGAGGTGGGGGACGGGACACTATTAAGGGTTGGGTTAAAATCTAAGTATTGTTCTCTTTTCATGTTTCTCAGTTTCACTGTGATGTGCAGCAGATAAAGTCTGTATGGAGAGATCTCTACACAGGCCAGATGAGATAATAATAAAGGAACGACAGACTGACAGATAGCTAATTAATGCCGTGAGCGATGGAACCGTCCTCATTAACGTGTAATTAGTGTTGATTTTATTGCTGCTTTAACACAGCTCGCAGGGACGAGTCTACTGTTTCACCGCTCTCATGTTCTCGTCCTGCATCTGCCAACCACGCACGTTCCTGTCATCAGCCGTCCTCCCTCCATATGTTTTCTGCCGTCTCTCCCTCCCTCTCTTGTTCTGCTGGATCTTCGGTTTCAAATCCCTAACACTCATTTACAGCCACGTTGGAAAGTTTCCAGGTGAATTCTTTACTTCACCGAGACACCTCGACGTTTTTCAGGATTCTACAAGGTCGGGGGAAAAAAAAACATTCGCTGCAAAGGTTGCTGAAACCTTTGTCCTTGTTCATGCATCTGTTTGCTTGTGTGTCAAATTGAGGTCCATCAGAGAGCTGTGGCTCAGCATGTGGCCCTGAGATCATCTCTACAGCCGAGCATCAAATCACAGCGCTATCGCTTCCATCCATCTGAGCCTGTAGTAAAACCCGATCCTGGAGTAGGAACATCACTCCAGAGCTGATGCCAAAACAAACAGATCAGGTTTGCTTGGAATGAGAGGAAAGCCCTTATGACCTCTGGCTAAATCGAGCCACACATTCAAAGGAGAGATTCTTCAACACCAGCAGGACAAATACTGGGCAATGAAACTAAAGTCAAAGACTAATTAACATCTAAGTCCTTATAAGTTTAAAAAAACCTTTAAAAATTCTCAAATGTCGAGCAAATACAGGAATCAACTCAATTGTCAATTAATATATTAATTTCATAATTAACCAATTAATCATTAAATTCCTTACTTAATAGTTGAATTATTGAATCATTTATTAATCACAATATTTTATCACGGAATTGATGCAATTGAGAACTGTAGTTTTATTCATCTAAAACAATAAAGTGCAATTAATGTTAAAGCAATTAAATTAAGTAAAAACAAAAGCTGTAGAAAGTTCTCAAGTGTTAATCAAATGCATTACTTAATTAATTTTTCAAATGAATAATTAATTATCAGATTATTTATTTTCATTATTTAATTACAATTATTTGATCAATTATCCAATAAAATCAAATAATGCATCAATTTATTGATTAATTAATGAATGAATTAATTAATCCTTATATTAGGAGAACGTATCGGATGTAGAAATGCTCACGCCGCCTCGTTTGGACGAGTATGTTGTTTGTCTTTTGGCTGCTCCTGTCAAGCGGTCACGCCGCAGATCATCCGATCCACAGAGAACTTGTTAGCACAGGTTTTACACCGGATGCCCTTGACACAATCCTCCCCTTTTATCCTGGCTTGGGACCTGCACCGCATCCAGTGGCTGGGCTTTAGGTGGAAATTAAACCCAGGCCTTTCACATGGCAGGCGAGAAACCACTGAGCCACCTGGCGTGATGAGTAAGTGAATATTCACTAAAGTCACTTTAAAATGCCGCTTCAGTGAGTGAGTGTTTCATTTGTCCTCACTCTGATTCTATTCAACGTGATTCACTTTTTAACAGTGATTCATTTCCACATGAATCACTTTTACTCTGATTCTTCTCCACATAATACATTTCTTTTCACCTGATTTTTATTTCACAGAATTTACTTTTCAACTGTTATATATTTTTTGATTTATTTGGTTCGCTTTGCAAATTTCCACATGATTGATTTATTTTCCACAAGATTCCTTTGGATGGAGGTTTTGTAGGAGGACTAATGAAAGAGAGGACGGGCTGTCTCTGTTCTCGGCTGACCTTTACCTCGTCCTTCTGCTCTTTTCATCATCCACTATTTGTGGCCAGTTAATAGTTGCTCGCATTACTCTGAGAGCTTACTCTGGACGTGTAAAGACGCCTGATTACAGATCGAGTTCCTCGTCTTCATCATGTGCAATATAGTGTCTGGTTTCTACAGAAGTGTGATCTTCACATTCATGACACATGTATACATGATTAATGCAAGCATATGTTTAATGTGTGTATGTGTGAAGCTCCTAACCCACATAAAGTGCTGACAGATAAATAAAAATATACACATTGTGCTGAGTTCTGATTTGTCAGAAGGCGAGACATAAATCAAGGTTCATGTTACTACTCTAAAAGTTGATGTGGTGACGTTTTCTTAAAGCTATTTTAGGTCATTTATGGAAGGAGTCTCCAGTTTCAGAGGGAAGGCTGCAGAAAGTGAAAGAGTAAAATGAGACTGGTGAGAGGACCGTGTTGTAGTAGCTGAGATAGATTTGTTCAATGAGCACTGCAAAACATACATTACTTGTTTTTACCACTGAGAAAGATAAGAGAAATAAAAAAAACTTGGTCTTGTGCAGTTATAATAATAATAATAATAATAATAATAATAATAATAGTGCTGTAATAGTGCCTTTACATCCTGTATAAAGAGTCCTGACTATTTCCGTGTTAAGATTTCTGCAAAGACTTTACAACTGACACTGAAATCCTGTGTTTTCTCTGACACCTGATAGAGCTGCACCAGCTCTAGTTTAAACTTTACAGATTATTTGCTGGGTGAAAGCCATGTTTTCGTAAAAGTCTTTTTTCAGATGTGTTTTTCCTGTCCTGTCTAATAATAAATTAATTAAATGCCTGTTTACAGGAAAAAAGGGAGCAAAAACTGAAGCCCATGCAGGTAACTACTTCAAACTGAAATAATAATAAAAATAATAATAATAATAATAATAATAATAAGCACACAGCAGCATGACACTGATGAGACACAGAGAGATGACACTGATTCTTCTCGCATGTCTGTGATAATTAAATTAATTAAATGCCTATTTACAGGGAAAAAAGGAGCAAAAACTGAAGCCCGTCCAGGTAAACACTTCAAACTGCAATAATAATAATAATAATAATAATAATAATCACACAGCAGCATGGAACAGTCTGAGAGATGACATTGAAACTTCTCGCATGTCTGTGATAAAGTTTGTTTAGCATAACAACCTGCCAAAAACTGTTCAGACTCCTAATTATCAGATAGATAATATCTAATTTCACCGATTCCATAATTCTGTAATGGCTTATGATTTAAAGTTGTTTCAGCTTATTTTTTTGTCTCAAACACAATCATGTAAAATGATTAAATGTTTAAATGATGATTCAAATATTAATTTACTTACAATTTGTATAACACAAATAATTCAGCCAAAATAAATGTACTTAAATGAAAAAGGAAGTTTTTTTAATAAGCATTTTCCCCCTCAATATAAGTTAAGTAATTAAGTAATTATTCATGTGACTCGGGCTCGTTATAATATAAGAGTTAGACATGTCTGAGACAGGTGAGGAGAAAGAGACACAAGTAACACTTTTTTTTTGTTTTTGCACCTTTGTCAATTTAGCTCATCAAACAGTTTTAAACAAAAATATTACACAATGCGAGTACAAAATACAGTTTTTAATTTATGATTTCATTCATTAAGGGAAAAACTCCACACCTAACTGGGCCTGTGTGAAAAAGTATTTGCCCCCTAACCTAATAACTGCTAAACAACAGGTGACATTTATGTTCAGTATTTCGTTTCTATTTAGAAAGATATGTGTTTGATAACGCTAGCAACCTAACTAAATGCCTGCGTCATGCTAGCACTACAGTTAACAGTTTAGCGTTTATTTATCACTTCACCATCTTCATCATCCTGCAAACATTCTACAGAGAAAGATAATAAGCTCAGACATCTTAGCCGTTTCTTTTCTTACACAGGTGGGGTTCTTTGGCTAACTACAGCAGCTATTATCAGCTAGATTATCTTACTCCAGACCAGCCGGAAAGTTTGTGTGTAACCTTAACACGGTAACAGTAATAAATGTTACATATTGTAACGTATTTCCGCCGGAAAGGATGTTGGAGAGACAAGTGGGCTTACTTGCTGCCCAATGCAATGGCTGGGAGTACTTTATTTTGCACACAGCATGTGGAGCATAAGCAGCACATTCACACGAGAACATTCTCCACACGTCACACACACTCCACACACACAACATGGCCAAAGCCACTACCCCAAATACCCTTCCCCAACAGGGTGAACACATAGACATCCCCGCATGGCATGGTGGTCGTCAGCCGTCACCCTGCCCACGCCAGACTGCCCCTACCCGAGCTGTGACCGTCCCTAGTCACCATGACGAACCTTGTCTCGGAGGCGTGGAGGCGGTCGGCGCTGACGTTGGGAACGCCGGAGTCCTTTGGCGGGTGAGGGATGAGCGCGAACATTGTCCTGAGGCGGTCCGGCCTCCACAGAGTTCGATGTTTTGTCGGCATGCGGCTGGTAAGGTGCAAGACGGTCCTGGTGGAGCTCAACTCGTGTCCGCCCCGCGAACCGCACCCGGTAGATGACATCGGAAAGCCGAGCAATTACTGTACAGGGGCCCACCCAGTGGGACATAAACTTGCCCGAGAGCCCCCTCTTCCTTCCGGATGTACACACCCATACCTGCTCTCCAGCAGCAAAATCCCGCCCCCGGCTGTGAGTGTCCACGCCCCTACGCTCCATAGGTGCCCCCACACGAAAGTCCTGCAGCGGTGCCTGCGAGCGCTGGGTGGGGCCCTTCTCCTGCTTGGCGATGAGCGGATCACGGTCCAGCTGTGACACCAGCGAAGCGACTACGGGTGGTGCAGTAACTCGGCCGCACACTGGCTGATCACCGCCGGAGAGCCTGGAGGACTGCACGGGGAGAATGTTCGGAGTCGAGGGTTCTACGTCGTCACGACACTCCACTCGCTCGCAGTACCGACCACGCGCTTTGCTGCCCGGCCATCGGGGTAAAGCGCCGACGTTAGCGTGTAGGTTTCCCGCTCGTTCTGCTACTGGAAGTTTGGCCCCCCTGGGTGTGTGCACCCCATCTCTCCAAAATGTCCAACCCCAAAATGCAGTCCTCCTCGACATTCCCCACAAAGAACTCGTGTGAATAAGTTAGCTTACCCACTTGGACTCACACCGTGCGACATGCCCGTACCTTCACGTAGCGGACGTTGAAGGCAGGATCATGCAGTCTGCAGACGCGCTTGCTTTGCCCCAGTAATCCACAGCGCAGCAGCGAAACAGTGGAGCCGGTGTCCACGAGCGCGCGTAGTAAGACACTGTCCAGCACACAGTCGACGTAAATCCCAGCGCGGCTTCCCAAACGTCCCCCCGGCGCTAGTTTAGCGGCTGCTGGAGTACGCTGTCCCTCAAGCCCGAGTGGCTCAGAAGCCCGTCGCTCGCAGACCCCCAGCTCCTCACCCACGCCGAACCGGAAGTTGAAGTGACTCCCGCAGCTTTGCCCAGTCCTTCCGCTGATCGGCCCGGAGGTCTTGCAGCACCCGTAGCACGTTGCCCTCCAGCGAGAGAGCTACACAGACGGCTGTTTCCGCCGGGGCCCAGCCCGCGAAGTCGGCGGCTAGCTCTACTTGGGCGAGGAATGCGTGGGGTTCAACGGCGCCGCAGCTTCTCGTCCACATACCAGCAAATTTCATGCGATAAAGATACGTCATATAGATGTAAAGACGATGTATCATTTAACAGCTCAAACAGGCGATCTACAGACGATCAAAATACGACTATAAAAAAACTAACGCGATGTTTACCAGATGATACGCTCTTTAGGAGACGTCTCCGCGACGTACCTGTGCTATCTGGGTTTCTACAAAATTCACTGTCTACTGTGATTCTTTTTTTACTATGACTCATTTCAACGTGATTTACTTTTACTGTGATTCACTTCAACGTAATTCGCTTTTTATTGTGATTTTTTTCCACACAATTAATTTCTTACTTTTTTCCACATGATTCACTTTTTACTGTGATTCTTTTCAACGTGATTCACTTTTACTGTGATTCTTTTCAACGTGATTCACTTTTTAATGTGATTCTTTTCAACGTGATTCACTTTTACTGTGATTATTTTTTTTTACAAAATTTACTTTTACTGTGATTCTTTTCGTGATTCACTTTTACTGTGATTCTTTTTTTACAAAATTCACTTTTTACCATGATTCTTTTCCATATGATTCACGTTTCACTATGGCTCATTTTCATACGATTATTTTTTATACTTTTCCACATAATTCACTTTTTGCTGTAATTAATTTTCACATGATTTACTTTTTAATATTAATTTTTTCCACACAATTTACCTTTTACTGTGATTCTTTTCTACCTGAACCGCTTTTTACTGTGATTTTTTCCACACAATTAATTTTTTACTGTGATTCTTTTCTCAACTCTCAACTCAACTCATCTTTATTTCTATAGCATTTTAACAACAAGAATGCCCCAAAGTGCTTCACATAAATAATAAAATAATATAATAATCTCCTAAAATAAATTAAATAAAAACAAAATAATGATAATAAAAATAAATAAAATTTTATAAAATAATATAAAAAAGGAACATAATTAAAATCACATCACACACATATATAATTAGAACAATATGTAAAATCAACATTGGTTTAAACGACAGAGAAAACATGTGAGTTTTAAGATTGGACTTAAACACCCTCAGTGATGTGGCCTCACGAATGGTTTTCCACATGATTCACTTTTTACTGTGATTATTTTCTACAAGATTTAGTTTCTACTGTGATTCTTCTTCACTGTGATTCACTTTTTACTGTGATTCTTCTCCACATAATACATTTCTTTTCACATGATTTTTATTTCACAGAATTTACTTTTTAACTGTTATATATTTTTTTATTTGGTTCGCTTTGCAAATTTCCACATGATTGATTTATTTTCCCAAGATTCCTTTGGATGGAGGTTTTGTAGGAGGACTAATGAAAGAGAGGACAGGCTGTCTCTGTTCTCGGCTGACCTTTACCTCGTTCTTCTGCTCTTTTCATCATCCACTATTTGTGGCCAGTTAATAGTTGCTCGCATTACTCTGAGAGCTTACTCTGGACGTGTAAAGACGCCTGATTACAGATCGAGTTCCTCGTCTTCATCATGTGCAATATAGTGTCTGGTTTCTACAGAAGTGTGATCTTCACATTCATGACACATGTATACATGATTAATGCAAGCATATGTTTAATGTGTGTATGTGTGAAGCTCCTAACCCACATAAAGTGCTGACAGATAAATAAAAATACACACATTGTGCTGCGTTGTGATTTGTCAGAAGGCGAGACATAAATCGAGGTTCATGTTACTACTCTAAAAAACAGACATTACTTGTTTTTACTACTAAGAGAGATAAGAGAAATAAAACACTTGGTCTTGTGCAGTTATAATCAAATAATTAATAGTGTATACATCCTTGGATGGCTTAAAATCTGGCAGTAGTTTGCTCATGACTGTCTGGCCCCTGGGGAAGAATTCTTAATGCACAATGTGGCAGATTTACTGTCCGCGGACCTGCCTCGCCTTTTTCGGTCTGTCTGTGGCAGATTTACGCAGTTTCATGCAGAATTTCATGTTTACTCTTTGTTCTAGCTTTCTGTCCATGATGAAATAACAGACATTGTAAAGCATGTGGTCACATAGCACCAGTTGCACAGCTCTTTTTAAAGAAAACAGATTATACAATGGGTGCGTCAGTGTTATGACTTTTAATTAATTAAATGCCTGTTTACAGGAAAAAAGGGAGCAAAAACTGAAGCCCTTTCAGGTAACTACTTCAATCAGAATTAATAATCATAATAATGATAATAATAATAATTATTATTATTATTATTATTATTATTATTATTATTATAATCACACAGCAGCATGGAACAGTCTGAGAACTGACACTGATTCCTCTGGCATGTCTGTGATAAAGTTTGTTTAAAAACATAACAACCTGCCTGAAAACTGTTCTCAGACTCCTAATTATCAGATATCTAATATCTAATCCCACAAATTTATTAAATTCTGAAAAACCTTGTGATTTAAGGTTCTTTTCACCTCATATTTTTAACTCAAACACAATATTAAATGATGATTAAATATTTATTTATTTTGGATTATTTAATCATATATTTATTCTTTCTTTATTTATAAACAATTTGTATAACATGACAAATTCAGGCAAAATAAATGCACTTAAATTAAAAAGGAAGTCTTTTTAAAATGCATTTTCCCCCTCCAATATAAGTTGTAATTAGTCATGTGACTTGGGATCTTTACAATTACAGTTGGAAACCCAAAGAGAAAGAGAGACAAGTAAGAGTTTTTAATTAACAGGGAGTTCATACTTTCCCACATTATTCACTTTTCAGCAGTGTAGAAGATTAGAGAGTGTAGAGAGTTTGTGATTATTTTATGTGCTTCTTATGAACTTGCATAGATTAATCTTTAATTAACTTCACTATACTTCACAATAACAAATGCTTCAAGACATGAATATTTCAAAACAAACTAAAAATATTATTAATAACTCTTATATGTCCACACTGTATTTATTTCAGACCCTTATAATCCCAAAAAGCATTTGGTGTCTGTTAATATTATTACAAACAAGCCAAAAATCTATGAAGTGGAATGATTAGAGGATTAGATGCTACACAGACACACTGCAGTGCGATCAGTCGAGTGTGAACAAATGCTTGGATTCAGAATGTGTTAAAGCATGCCCTGCCCACTAACCCCTATTTACATGTCATGTGCATATACATGATAGATAGATAGATGGATGGATGGATGGATGGATGGATAGATAGATAGATAGATAGATAGATAGATAGATCGATAGATAGATAGATAGATAGATAGATAGATAGATAGATCGATAGATAGATAGATAGATCGATAGATAGATAGATAGATAGATAGATAGATAGATATCAGTGGAAGTGTGTGAAGTTTTTGATGTGGTTAGTAAAGCTGTTGGAGGTTTAAAACGTGTAAATTTTGTTTGTTTGTTCGTGTCACAGACGTACCACCGGTGTATGAACCTGATATTCCTGAACCCACGACCAGAGAGGAGCTGATGAAATGTAAAGGAGATTTTCTTTACATTATTTTACAGTAAAGTGTAGAGTCAGTGTTACAGGTGAAACAGCTGAACATGTCTGTATACGGCTTCAGCTAAAGCTTAGGGTATTTAGGGTGGCAGTAACATTGGTGACATGTTATTGTTCTTGTGTGTGTGTGTGTGTGTGTGTGTGTGTGCGCACACGTGTTCCTCTCAGACTGGATCCCTATCTCTTTGGATGAAAAAACGGCTCAGAAGTTGCTCTGGCTCTCTGAGGGTGGGACTAAAGTGACCCGGGCGTCCGAGCATAGCTGTCCTGTATTTAACCGACCCGAAAGATACGACGTCACTCCTCAGGTCTGTTTTTGTTCTTATTATTTCCTTTACACCGAATACTCTTCTGTTCCATTTTTTCCCTCTTATACCTTTTTTCTCTTCCTTTTTCTTTTTTTATTTTATTCAGTCATTTATATTATATATACACACACACAGCCACATCTTAATAAATTACAATATAATCAAAAAGTTGATTAATTTCAGTAATTCAATTGAAAAAGTGAAACTCATATTATAGATTCAAAATATTAATATTACTTAGGACCAATAAAAAATCTTTTTTAAGGCAGAAATGTTTTCCTACTGAAAAGTATGAACACGTGCAGCAATCAGTACTTGGTCGGGGCTCCCTTTGCATAAATTACCGCAGCAATGGTGTTTGGCATGGAGGCGATCAGTCTATGGCACTGCTAGGGTCTTATGGAAGCCCGGGTTGCTCTGACAACAGCCTTCAGCTCAGTGTTATTGGGTCTGGTGTCTTGCATCTTCCTTTTCACTATACCCCATTGAGGTTTGCTGGTCCATCAAGCACAGAGATACCATGGTACTTAAACCAGGTATTCGTAATTTTGGCAGTGTGGGCAGGAGCCAGGTCCTGCTGGAAAATTAAATCAGCATCTCCATAAAGCTGGTCAGCAGAGGGAATCATGGATTCCTCTAAAATGTCCTGGTAGACAGCTGTGCTGACCTTGGACCTAATAAGAACACAGTGGACCAACACCAGCAGATGACAGCGCTCCTCAAACCACCACTCTCTGTGCAAACTTTACACTGGACCTCAAGCAACTTGGATTTTGTTCCTCTCCTCTCTACCTCCAGACTCTGGAACCTTGATTTCCATGGAGGAAATGCAAAATTACCTAAAAATAGTGCTTTGGCCCACTTTGCATTAGTCCAGTCCTTTTAGTCTTTAAGCCAGATAAGTCGCCTCTGATGTTGTCTCTGGTTCAAGAGTGGCTTGCCACAAGGAATCCGACAGTTGTAGCTCATGACCTGGATATGTCTGTGTGTGGTGGCTCTTAAAGCACTGACTCCATCTGCAGTTCACTCTTTATGAATCTTCCCAAATTCTTAAATGGGCTTCGTTTTACAATCTTCTCATGGCTGTGGTTATCCCTGTTGCAGCAGAAGTGGGTTTTGGGCCCAATTTCCTGGGATGGTCTCCATGAAAGCATCATGGAGCTTGATGGGTTTTGCAAATGGACTTGACAATACTGTTCTTGCAAGGAACAGCTGGCCTTCGTGTCTTAAAAGAAAAATTAACCACTTTTGTTACCTAATTACCTGATGTCATACGTACTATTTCATAGTTTTTTTTAAGTATTATTTTAAAATGTATACAATAAATCTTCTTGTGTCCAAACTTTGTTTGTTTGTTTCCCGTTCAGACTTACATTATGGTAGCTACAAACCTTGATTTCTCCCCATCTGTTTTTAAGTTAATGCAAAAAAAAAAAAAAACATCAGGAAGTATTGTAATGAAGAAATGTGTAAACTCCTCTGTTAACACTTTACCACTGACTTTACCACTTTAAAAGAATCACATTTTGTTGCTTTGCGGCCCAAAATGAAGACGGTTTATGTTTTATCCAGCTGTATTTACTCAGTGGAACTTTTAACATCTAAGTGAAAGATATAAAACCAACATGTCAGAAAGAAATAGAAAAAATACAAAAAAAACTATTTCTGATTTGGAAAAGGATTGCCTTCTAATACTCTTCTAATACTGCTTTGTAAACTCAATCGAGTAAAGCTAATAAATAACCTTCTGAAAGGCAGACGAAGCTTAGCACATCTAAACTTTGAGTATTTGTGGACTGCAGTACTCAAGTCATTAAACAGATTTTCAATAAGGTTTAAGTCTAAACTAGGCCTCTGACTAGGCCATGCAACAACATTCACGCTTTTCTCCGTTAGTCACTATGTGGTCAGTTTTGCCGTGTGTTGTTGGTCATCGGCACATGTTGGAAGGTGAACCTTCTTCCTTGACAACTTTTTGGCAGCAGATTTTCCTTAAGTATTTTTGCCCCATCCAATTTTCCTCTATCCTGACAAGTGCTCCAGTCTTTGCTGCAGAGAAACAACCCCCATAACAGCATATTACCACCCCGTGCTTTATTATAGGAGTGGTGTTAGTTGCATGGAGAGCTGTATTACATTTCCACCCGACATAATAATGACCACTCTTCGTCCTGCTGCTTCAGAGTTGCTGTAGGCTCTCTGACCACTTTCCTCCTGGCTGGTTCATCTAGTTTGGAGCGACGTCCACAAATACCAAATACCTTCCAATTCTTAATAGTAGACTTTACTGTGCTGCTAGGCATTGAAAAAGCCTTTGAATTTGTTTTTTTAATCAATTTCCTGACTTCAGTTGCACTCCCAGGGACTGAAATGCTTTTCATGCTAAGCTAATCAAAATGACCACAGTTGAAAGTCAAATGGCTTTGTGTACCATTGAGGGGATTTCTAGACTTAATCAGGTGCAGCTATTTTTAGGAGGGTGGTGATCCTTTTACAAATCAGTGATTTTTATTTTATTTTTTCCTGACAATTGACATTTTTGTTGTATCTTTTCCTTGGATGTTAAACGTTGGGGTTAAGGCACAGAGGTACTGCCCAGAAGGTCTGCAGTTTGAGCCCCAGCTCCATAAGGTTGCCATTGTTGGGCCCTTAACCCTATCTGCTCTGGGGCACTGTATTCAATTCAATTCAATTTTATTTGTATAGCGCTTTTAGCAATTTTCATTGCCGCAAAGCAGCTTTACACAGTCAAAAGAATTATTTAAGTTTGTATGAAATGTGAATTTGTATGAATCAAAATGGTCAGTTCGTCCCTGTTGAGCAAGCCGAGGGCGACAGTGGCAAGGAAAAACTCCCTGAGATGGTAATAGGAAGAAACCTTGAGAGGAACCAGACTCAACAGGGAACCCATCCTCATCTGGGTGAAAACAGAAAGCAGTAAATGATCTGCATTTATACAGTGTGTAGGGTGGGAGGCAGTTCAGCTATAATAGCTGATGTTAATTAATGTTAATATGGAGTCCAGGTAGTTATTGAAGACCCAGGTAGACTTGTAAGAAGTTCCAGTCATGAACTATCGAGCTGTCAAGTCCCCAGAGAAACAGTTGCCAACACCAGTCAAGGCCAGAACCATTTTCTAGGTAGAGAGAATCATTCCCAGACACCAGACGCATCCCATGTATCATGGCTGACCCTGTGCTCAGACCCCGGCTATGCTGTGATACGCAAAGATTTTTTTTTTTTTACTTTGCAGTAATGCATATGTGCCAAATTAAAGCCTAACTTAACTCTATTCTATACCCAATATATACATTTTAAAAATCTAAAGCAAAAATGTACATTTTCGAATTATTTTCTATTTTAATGTTTTTTTCCCATCCAGGTATTATGTAAGGAGGGTCTTCTGGGTTGCCGTGGTTACTGGGAGGTGGACTACGAAGGCTGGGCGGTGATCGGGGTGGTGTACGCCAGCATCGGGCGCAAAACTGAACACGGAGCATGTGCCCTGGGGGAGAACGATGCGTCATGGGCCGTGGGCTGGGGCGGACGAAATTATCAAGCCTGGCACGATGAAGAGAGCGTGGAGATCCACTGTGACCAAGGCAAAACCATTGGTGTCTACGTGGACCAACCGGCCGGCATTTTGGCCTTCTACCTTGTGGAAGGAGAGCCAAAAAAGGTTAAGCTCCTGCACCGCTACAAAACCTCCTTCAAGGAAAAGCTCCTGCCCGCATTCTGGATGGGCAATAAATCGTTATGCTGGATCTGTAAGAAAGAGTAGCACAAAGGAGAAAGAGGAAGTTGACCACGATGACGAGGTGTGATTTTGTTGCGGAACAAAGTGTCAGTAAGCACTGTTGAGTAAAATACAATAACAAAGTTAGGAACTTACTGTACCTCCTCCTGTGTGTGTGTCACATGTTCTAAAGAATTGCCTGCTTCTATGATTAAAATAAAGTGTTACCAAGTTTTCTGATTGGTGCCGAAGGTGTTTGTTTATTTTCTATAAACAACAGCTGTGACAGTAGGGCAGCTCCACCACTATCATAGCTTTATTTATTATAATTAACACGTTCACTCCAAATAACCCTGCTGCCATTAATGGAAGGAGTCTCCAGTGTCGGTGCTGATTTTCCTAGAACAGAATGTGTTTTCTTCTGCTCACGTCACAGAGACCTTCCAACAATTATGACATTTTATGAATGAAACAATTTATCTGTTCATTATTACATTTAATGCTGCAGAAACATGATTAATGCTGTTTATCTTCTTTAGTCCATTCTTTTCTTCCTCCCTCTCAAAAGGTTATACACAGAAACCTGAGATTTTACAGCTTCAAAGGCGGGAGGTGACCGTGAGCATGACTGTGTTATTGTACTGAAGTCCATATTTACAGTATATTTTACTCAAGTACACATGTAAATGCATGACATCTACTTTTACTTAAGTAATATTTGCCCTAGGAAATCTCAACTTTTGCTCAAGTACAGGATTTGTTTACTTTGTAACAGAAGTTAGCAAAGTCCTGACACTGGAGCCTCCTTTCATAAATGTAAAAAAAATAATAATACAAAAAAAATACAAAAAAAAAAAAAAAAATCGAGAGGACTAAACACTGAAGACTAAAGAAATGGCAAATTTTTCTTCAACAATAAACGAAGAGTTTTATTCAAAACTGTTTAAACACTGAACACATGGTGTGAAATGTGTGAGACTGACAATGTCATCATCATCATCAGCAGCAGCATCATCATCATCAGCCATAACACAGATGTTTCACTACACTTTTATCGTCTTAAACAATTCACCCAAAAAAAAAAAAAAAAAAAAAAAAAAAAAAGCATAGCATCGATTTCTCAACAGTATCAGCGTGGAAATTAGCGGCATCGATTACGTCCACGAACATGACACGTGCTGTTTCTTAGTGTTGCTCACGTACAATAGCGTGAAAGGTTGTGTGACTAAAACTAATGCGCAGTGAACGAGGCTGATTTTTGAAATTTAACTGCTGACAACGAAGCAAGCAAACATCCAGCTAGCATTATGCTAATGACCGTTTTCTTTTTTTTTTTGGCTAAAGCTAGCAAAAGAAACATGTCAGTTAGCTGTTCCTGTATCGATCAGAACAGGAGCAGATTCAAATAGAAGCAGCTTTTCACTGACTGTCTCGCAGTTTTGTTGTTTTTGTCGTTTTTGTTTTTTAGATTTTTCCAGGAAAATATCGATTGTATTTGTTGGTTTTTTTTTTGGTTTTTAGAAGCACACACAGTCGTCTCGTGTTTGTTTAAAATCGGCGACAGTTCTCAACGCCTGCTACGTTACGCAAAACATACGAATTAAATCTCGCCTGCTTTCACGCTCACGTTTTCATCCAAGTCTGATCCACGTTCCCTATATCCGAGTTTACAAGGACGTTTTATGGTGGGTTGGGGCGGGTGACGGGAGTATTGATATGCATTACTGCTTGGTTGTGGGCAAAGACTAGAGTTTAAGCTCCGCCCCCAGTCAATCTATAATGAAATTAACTGATGGGTTTTCAATATGTCCGTTTTTTTTTTTTGAGAGTTGGCACGATATGTCCGAAAATATCACATGGTGACATCAAGATTTTTGTTTCTTTGATGAACACAAAATGAGTGCAGTGTTATAAAAATAGTTATTAAAAAAATAACTTTTTAAAAAGGAAAAAAAAAAAGATAAATAAAAAAAAAAACTATCAAACTATTGAGAACTATGAAAACAGCTGATGCATAACAATACTAACAACGCTTATAAAAGTCATCGTTTAATGGTAACAAATGTATCGCAATATCGATATCGTATCATCATAATCGTCGTATCATATCGGCAAGCTTTACGTTAGAGCTTAAACGTTACCGAAAGTGAATCCTGACGCCAAAAACGTCCTTGTGAACTTTTTTTTTCTTTTCATAATTTCTTTGTTCCTAAACTTTCACCACTGATCCAGAATCAGTGCAACTGCTACATTTAATTACGCCACAGAGGCAAACCACTAATCCCAGAGCAGCTCGATGCGGATCTGTACAATCTCCGAACTCAAACTTGGTCTTTCCACTTTTGCCTCATTTAAAAAAAAAAAAAAAAAAAAAAAAAAGACCAAATATTCCTGTCGTGTTAAATGTGGAAATCTGTCTAAAAAATAACATGTTCGCCTCGTATTTACATCTCAGTTCATTTTCACACGTCTAGTCTTTCATGATTCGTTTCCCAACCATACACACGCACACACATCCATCATCAGTGCTTGAGCGAGAAGTCGCCTGTGTTGAGCCGAGGTCGAGGAAGCGCTCCGAACATCTCCGTTCCGTCGGTGGCTGCAGGAGCTAGAAGAGCCTTCATGCTGGCAGCGATGTGATCGAGATCTGCACAGCCCACCTGCAACACACACACAATAATAAAACCAAGGTTTCAATTATTTGAAAGCTAATCTAAGTAACGCCAGGCCGTCAATCAAGCCAGCTCATTAGAATATTAGACCACGCCCATCAAAAGGACCTGATGGTCAAAGTTTCATCGCATTTTTCATTCAAAACTTTCACGGACTGTATTTTAAAATAAGAGAGACAAACGGTAAGGCTAGAAAATGTGGAATCTGCATCAAATTTCAGGCTGAAACGATTCCTCGAGTAACTCGATTACAAAAAATGATTAAGGCAAAATTTTCAAACTCAAAGCTTCTTTTAATTACAGTGGAACCTCGGATTACGAGTAACGCAGTTTACGAGTGTTTCGCAAGACGAGCAACAATTTTTAATAATTTTTGCCTTAAAAAACGAGCATTGTCTTAGTTTACGAGCACCGAGTATCATGTTTCACGCATGCGCTTCTTGTTTTAACAACGAGCGTTACATCATCACAAGTGAGCCAACGGTTTTTCTCTCTCTTGCAGCAGAATTGTAGGTAATTGCCTCTCCTGCTGAGTGAATACACACACGCACACACACTGTGTGTGTGTGTGTGTGTGTGTGTGATGTACGTGCGCGCGCGCACACACACATTAACGGAGAGACCATTTTTAAAACCGTTTAAAAATTAGCAGGGAACATTCCTAGTCACACTCACGTGAGCGCATACTAACAGGATCACTGCTGTAAGTAAAACAACAACAAAAAACAAATTAAACAGCTCCTCACCTTTGAAAACAATCGCGACAGAGTTTGTGTGTTTATTTGGCAACCTGAGAGAAGGGGAGCTGTAAAGCCGAGACCTATCGTCTCCCCTGCTGGGTCTTAGTGCTTGCAGTGTTTTTGAGTGCGTGTGTGTGTTTGTGTCTGTGTTAGGCAGAGAGTTTGTGTGTTTGTTTGGCAACCTGAGAGAAGGAGGCTGTAAACGGGAGCGAGCCCCCATTCAGCCCCCCTCTTCTTAGGTTGCCAAATAAACACGCAAACTCCTCTTTGTCGCGATTGTTTTCAAAGGTGAGGAGCTGTTTAATTTTTTTGTTGTTGTTTTACTTACAGCAGTGATCCTGTTAGTATGCGCTCACGTGAGTGTGACTAGGAATGTTCCTTGCTAATTTTTAAACGGTTTCAAAAACGGTCTACCCGTTAATGTGTGTGTGTGTGCGTGCACATTTTACACACATACACAGGGGCGGACTGGCCATCGGGAGCACCGGGACATTTCCCGGTGGCCTGACGGTCGTTCTGGCCTGCCGGCTGCCGCTGTGCAGACGATCAGCCTGGCATGTGATAGGCTGGTGTATAACTACGAATTAATTGACGGGTCTCTCAATCTACGAATCAGGCAATGGAAAGGGAGGGGAAGATTAGAAGATCAGGAGGAAAAATTACACTCCCACATCACATGACCCAACGTCAGCGACGCACTGCTTAATATCTGGCTATATCCGGAGACAGGGTATATCTGACTAAATCGTTCAAAAAATGGAGCGTAAACGCAAAGGAGGAGCAGAGAGTCAGCGTATAAAAAAAGGAAAAAAGCCCTGGCCACAGACGCAGCAAGCTGCTGCAAAATCCCAGCCATGTTCGCCAGTAAGGGAACAGGTCGGTCAAGATTACATCTACATTATATTTATAATAATTTGGCAGACGAACACTTTCATCCAAATCACTTAGATCATCACAATCGATAAAACTAAACCAACAAACGAGTAACAATATGTAAGTGCTGCTGTGCTGTGTCAAGTCTCGTTTCGTCTGAAAAGGTGACGAAGGAAGCAGCAGTAGCACTAGTGCTGTAAATGCTCCTGCTGTTGAGCTAGAGGTGGTGGACAGTTCAGCGTTTGAGTCAGAGCAGGGACCTTCAGGTAAAGTTAAAGATAAGCAAAACTAAACATGCAGGCAGCAGGCTATACTTTTTAAACAACATGTGCTTTTTTATGATTTATAAGATCAGTAGTAGGACTGTGATTTTGGGGACATACAACTGATGGCTGCACAATTATAAGTACAGATTATTGAACATGCTTATTTCATATTGCAGAGCAACTACATGTGCAGAGTGATAGAGAGAAGGATTCAGGGAAAGATTAAGGAGACAGTGAAAGCCTTTATATCTCTTTTGATTATTTTGCCTGTCCACAGTCTAAAGATTTAGATTTTTTTTTTTAAGTATCACCCAATTCAAACGCCTACTGGTGTACTAGTAGTGCTAATTACTTACTGTTTACTCTTACTGGTCTGTTTCACATAATGCCATAATTAAGTAAACATTGTTATCTGTTACTTACGCTGTTATAGGTTTTGTTAAGTTTATTTGTGTTTGTGTTTCTGATGCATTCGATATACTAGAGTTGAGCACTGAAAATACATAAAATGTAAATATTTCAACATGTGAATGTGTCTCTTATTATCTCTTTTAAAAAGCCAATTTTCTATTTGTCATTGGTTTGGTATTATAAATGGTGTATTCCTAGTGAGTTGTTAAGGGCTATTTTTTTATTCATTTATATTGCATCTGGTAGTCTACCTGTTACAATAATAGGGTTAGCCTACAAGTTTATCAGTCCAGTAGATTACATGAATAGGGTGGTGGTGACTGCAGCAGCAGAGGTGGCCTGGGAGTGGAGTCAAATTCCCGGCCTGAATTATTGTCCCAGTCCGCCACTGCACATACACCCTCCGTGCACAAACGAAAACCCTTATCTGTCGGGATATATTTAAAAAAAAATTTAAGGTGAAGTACAGGTTATTTTGTTTTATTTTTACTTTATATTTTGTGTTAATTATATTTATGTATTTATTTTTTTGGGCTGTAGAACGAATAATTTAAGTTTTCATTATTTCCTATGGGTAAATTAAATTTGGTTTACGAGTGTTTTGGAATACGAGCCTGCTTCCGGAACGAATTGAGCTCGTAATCCGAGGTTCCACTGTAATTTTAAAAGCTTGCGTCATGTTTTTTTTTTTGCGCTATTATTTGTTTGGTGAGACACGCTTCCGGATGCAAACCGTCGGTAAACACCGACGAAGAAGCGCTTACGTCACCCACAAAGCGAAAGGAGACGCAAACAGTTAGCTGCGTATTGATTTGAGGGAGCGTTCTGCTGCACTGTACTAAAGTTTTCCTCGAAAAACTGTACTAAGGTAAACAAACCTAACCTTGACTTTATTGACTGTGCAGATTAATGCACTTCCATTTAATCTGGAAAATACTGTAGAGTTAAATCTTTTAATATTTAAATCATGATTTGAGAAGACGTCGTGAACCCACAGCGCCCAAAACAAACACACTAAATCGGAGACAAAGAGCACCATCCGGGAACATTTAATCAAACTATTAATTAAAATCACATAAAGCTGACACATAAATTCCAAAATTCAAGTGAATTGTTTAAGACGATAAAAGTCCATAAATTATGATAAATAAATCTTTAAAATAGATTTTTTTAAATATATACATTCTTCTTCTTACTATTATTATTATTATTATTATTATGATGATGATTATTATACCTATACATCATTCAATATTTTTATTTTTATATGGAGTTTTGTGGGCGTTACACGGATTGCACAATATATATTATTTTTACTTAACAGAATCCTATGTAATTAAACTTCGAGCTCACCCGCTCTCCACTGTGAGACTCGCCCTGCCCGGACCGGCTGTTCCTGTAGCCCCAGACGGGCACCGAGACGGGCAGCGAGCGCGCCAGCGCCGTGGGGTGAGACAGGCGAGACAGGGCCGAGTGACCCATGGCCAGGCCTCGAGGAGGAGGAGGAGCTTCCTCACTCAGGGAACCTCAACACACAAACACACCAATCAATCATCACCACATTGTAATCAGTACAGATGTCCAAGTCTGACCTCTAGTGGCCAATCCTTACTACTACACTTAGGGGAGGGTTGTGCTTTGTGTACTCACCGTCAGTGCTCTCCTCCTCACCATCCGACTCGAAAAACGGCTCACAGTCATGAGATAGAGAATCCTCGTCCATGGAGAAGACACCTGAGGGGAGGAGAGAGACAGAGAGACAAGCTGAGAGAGAGAGAGAAATTGTACATCTGCCCTTTTTCTTACTTATTTACAGGTAAAATAAGTGATTAACAAGCTTAGACAGACAGACCGGTCGACTCGTTGAGATTGCGTCTGCGCCCGTCCATATCGTCCTCCTCCCCGTCCTCCTCCTCTTCCTCCTCCAGGTCCACGATGCCAGCCCTCTCCCTCGCCCTCTCCACCTCCCCCAGAGCAGCTCTTTCTCTCTCTTTCCCTCCGTTCCCCTGCAGGGCCGATGGGGGGACGCCGACCGCCGCCCCGCTGTAGATAGACGGGTAGCTCTGAGAGTAGAGTCTCAGGCCGGGACTGATCGAGCCCGAACCTCCGTCACCCACCGACGTCTGGACGACAAAAAAACAAAACAAAGTCGTAATAATCCAGGGGTTAGGGATCAAGGAATGACATCATCAGGGATAACAGCCTACAGAGTGAGCACCTGGAGGGAACACGACACCACATCAGATCGCTACTAAAAGTAAAATCGGTATTTTGTTTTTATAAATTTAAAAATATAAAATGCAAAGTCAGGATGATGAAGTCAGCAATTAAAATACGTATATATTTTTTTCAATCCAAAGAACTAAAATCAGCAAAACAATGAATTATAAATAAAACATAAAAAAAAAAAAACATTTAATAATTGAACTAAATAAAATTATCATTAAAAAAAAAATAATGATAGGGAACTGATGGGGGGGGGGGAGATTCTGTTAAGATGCTTAATAGTAAAAAATTAAATATATTTGTTAATAACAATAATAATGTGTAAATTAATTCATATTTAGAGACACGCTTAAAGGTTTAAAATGAGCCTAATATCAGAAAAATTATATTTAATAATTATCTAATAACATGACCCAAGTAAACAAATTACAATTAAATAAAAAAAATTATGGTCAAAGAAAGTTAGCATAAGTTTAATAAAATAATAAGAACTTTAAAAATAAATAAATAAATAAATGTATTAAAAAATTTGAGACAGGATACTAAAAGATAAAATTAAGAGTAAGATCAGCAATAAAATACAAATTATATAATTAATATTTAAAGTGTTAAATGCTGACATTAGACGCAACACTGCATTTAATTTTCAAGCATTTTATTATAACGAATTAATCAATGAACTAGTCTGTCTATTTATGTATTTATTTGTTTATTTATAAAATAAAAAATGCTTGAAAATAAGATGCTGTGTTCAGTCTAATGTTACAGTAAAACTTTATATGATTAAACTCCTGGCAGAAATGTTGACTTTAAAAAAATTTTTTTAAAGAAATTAAAATAAAATTGTTAGAGAATTGGACAAAGCTAAAGTATGATGTCACGTCTCCTTCCAATCAACTAACCGGCCTCTCGGAGGGAATGTCCACGCCCAGTTTGGCCCCGCCCTCCCCTGAGGCGAGGCGTGCCTGTCTCTGCGCCGTCAGCACCGTGGTGGAGTGCAGCACGCCGATGTCGTCCAGGTATCGGCGGGACGCCTCGGCCAGCGCCCCCTGACCCCAAACATGATAGCCGTATTCCCACTTCCTGCTTCCTGCCGGCAAGGCTCCGCCCCCTTCTCTCTTCTTGCCAGTGTCAGCTTCAGCGCCAGATGGGAGGAACTTCTTGCAGGCAGTCAGGATGGCCAGGTCACAGCCCGACTTCTGGCTGTACACCTCGGCAGCGGCGAGCAGGGCCTGCCAGCTCTTCTGGTGGTTATCTGGGATGTCCAGCTCGGAGGTTTTGGAGACGGAGGCCATGACGATGAACCAGACGCTCGTATCACATCAAACAGGGCGGTGAAGTGATCCGTGTGTAGTGTTTAGAGAGTGTGTGTGTGTGTCTAAGCTTATAGGTGATGAAGGTTTAGTGTCTCAGGGAGCTGAGGGGAGGGACAGGACAGAGTGAGGACGCTCGCTTGAGATGCTGCCTGGAAATAAAACAAGAGCAGGCGAACATGAGACGTCATCAAGCATAATTTTTTATAAAAAGTTATTATTATTATTATACTATTATTTCCCAGATTTGTGTTTAGAAATATATCATAAATAGAAAATATTTTCTCATGACCTCAAGCCATCACACCTCACCACACTGATTTATCATTTAGGACATAATGGTAAAGCATTCATTCGCTCCTACAGTTCCAAAGTTCCAAAAACACAATCCTGTGCTGTGAGTGGTTTAGGGCACCACCTGCAGGATCCTAAAGGAACTGCAACGATTTTTCATTAATTAAATACAAAAACATATAAATTAAACGTAAAAACGTAAATAAAACATTTTTAAAAATCTGTTGTTGTGCCACATTAAAGCTCTAGCTGCCTGGAGTGATTAACGAAACGTGCTGGATGGATGAATGTAATAAAAAATTAAAGTATATGTTTAAATGAACAAACCAAACAATCATTATATTCTCATGACTTGTATCCTGAAAGCCTCAATGAAGCCTTTTAATGTAATAAATAAAAATAAATAAATAAACTCTGTTCACAGCTGCTACTCTGCACTTGTTACTAAATAATTAAACAATCGTAAAGAATTTATTCCAGAAACTTCTGGAATAAATTAGTGAAACCTTGAAAACTCACACGCTCACTACCTCTAAAGGAGGAGAGAAACTATAAGTCGAGAAGAAAATCGAGATCCCATAGGCAGATTAAACAATGACAGCTACCAGTATAAAGTATTACTGAAATCCTCTCACACACACACACCCCTCTTTACATTCTTCCAGATAAATACTTTCTGGCGATACAACACACTGATCCAGGATTAGTTTAGCCTCCTGATAAACTAATCCAATTAGAACAGGGTTTTAGTCGATCTCACACCTCTGAATAATATTCCTGATTAATCTGATCATGTGACACCAACATGGACGAGACCAAAGCCCACAGAGAGACCGGGCTTCAGAATAAAACTGCCTGCATGGAAATAATAATAAATTAAGAAAATATATAATAAATGAGGACGGTTTTGTTACCCCTTGAATGTGTGTTAGATTAGATGTTCTTCTTTAAATTTTATTTAAACACAAATAGAGTTGCATCAGATGTGCAAGAATGAAACAGACAAAGAGACAAAGACAGAGAGAGACAGAGACAGAGAGACAGAGAGACAGAGACAGGGAGACAGGGAGGGGGGAAAGACAGACAGAGACAGGGAGACAGGGAGGGGGGAAAGACAGACAGAGAGGGAGGGGGGGGAGGGAGACAAACAGACAGGGAGGGGGGGAGGGAGGCAAACAGACAGGGAGGGGGGGGAGGGAGGCAAACAGACAGGGAGGGGGGGGAGGGAGGCAAACAGACAGGGAGGGGGGGGAGGGAGACAAACAGACAAGGAGGGGGGGGAGGGAGGCAAACAGACAGGGAGGGGGGGGAGGGAGGCAAACAGACAGGGAGGGGGGGAGGGGGGAAAGACAGACAGAGAGGGAGGGGGGGAGAAAGACAGACAGACAGGGAGGGGGGGAGAGACAGACAGAGAGGGAGGGGGGGAGAGACAGACAGAGAGGGAGGGGGGGAGAGACAGACAGGGAGGGGGGAGAGGGAGGCAAACA
The DNA here is from genome assembly GCF_024256425.1 of Clarias gariepinus. Taxonomy (NCBI): domain Eukaryota; kingdom Metazoa; phylum Chordata; class Actinopteri; order Siluriformes; family Clariidae; genus Clarias; species Clarias gariepinus. The sequence continues at coordinate 1,899,812 of NC_071115.1, forward strand.
GACAGGGAGGGGGGAGGCAAACAGACAGGGAGGGAGGGAGGGGGGAAAGACAGACAGAGAGGGAGGGGGGGAGAAAGACAGACAGACAGGGAGGGGGGGAGAGAGAGGGAGGGGGGGAGAGACAGACAGAGAGGGAGGGGGGGAGAGACAGACAGGGAGGGAGGGGGGAGAGAGAGGGAGGGGGGGAGAGACAGACAGACAGGGAGGGGGGGGAGAGAAAGACAGACAGGGAGGGGGGGAGAGAGGGAGGGGGGAGAGAGAGGGAGGGGGAGAGAGAGGGAGGGGGAGAGAGACAGACAGAGAGGGAGGGGGGGAGAGACAGACAGACAGGGAGGGGGGGAGAGACAGACAGACAGGGAGGGGGGGGAGAGAGGGAGGGGGGAGAGAGAGAGGGAGAGACAGACAGACAGGGAGGGGGGGAGAGACAGACAGACAGGGAGGGGGGGAGAGAGGGAGGAGGGGGGGAGAGAGAGGGAGGGGGGGAGAGACAGACAGACAGGGAGGGGGGGAGAGACAGACAGACAGGGAGGGGGGGAGAGACAGACAGACAGGGAGGGGGGGAGAGACAGACAGACAGGGAGGGGGGGAGAGACAGACAGACAGGGAGGGGGGGAGAGACAGACAGACAGGGAGGGGGGGAGAGACAGACAGACAGGGAGGGGGGGAGAGACAGACAGACAGGGAGGGGGGGAGAGACAGACAGACAGGGAGGGGGGGAGAGACAGACAGACAGGGAGGGGGGGAGAGACAGACAGACAGGGAGGGGGGGAGAGACAGACAGACAGGGAGGGGGGGGAGACAGAAAGACAGGGAGGGGGGGAGGCAAACAGACAGGGAGGGAGGGAGGGGGGAGGCAAACAGACAGGGAGGGAGGGAGGGGGGAAAGACAGACAGAGAGGGAGGGGGGAGAGAGACAGACAACAGGGAGGGAGGGAGGGGGGAAAGACAGACAGAGAGGGAGGGGGGGAGAAAGACAGACAGACAGGAAGGGGGGGAGAGAGAGGGAGGGGGGAGAAAGACAGACAGACAGGGAGGGGGGGAGAGAGAGGGAGGGGGGGAGAGACAGACAGAGAGGGAGGGGGGGAGAGAGACAGAGAGGGAGGGGGGGAGAGACAGACAACAGGGAGGGAGGGAGGGGGGAAAGACAGACAGAGAGGGAGGGGGGGAGAAAGACAGACAGACAGGAAGGGGGGGAGAGAGAGGGAGGGGGGGAGAGACAGACAGAGAGGGAGGGGGGGAGAGACAGACAGAGAGGGAGGGGGGAGAGAGAGGGAGGGGGGACAGAGAGGGAGGGGGGACAGAGAGGGAGGGGGGGAGAGACAGACAGAGAGGGAGGGGGGGGAGAGACAGACAGAGAGGGAGGGGGGGGAGAGACAGACAGACAGAGAGGGGGGGAGAGACAGACAGACAGGGAGGGGGGAGAGACAGACAGACAGGGAGGGGGGAGAGAGAGGGAGGGGGAGAGACAGACAGAGAGGGAGGGGGGGAGAGACAGACAGGGAGGGGGGGGGGGAGAGACAGACAGGGAGGGGGGGAGAGACAGACAGACAGGGAGGGGGGGAGAGACAGACAGACAGGGAGGGGGGAGAGACAGACAGACAGGGAGGGAGGGAGAGACAGACAGACAGGGAGGGAGGGAGAGACAGACAGACAGTGAGGGGGGGAGAGACAGACAGACAGGGAGGGGGGGAGAGACAGACAGACAGGGAGGGGGGGGAGGCAAACAGACAGGGAGGGGGGGAGGGGGGAAAGACAGACAGAGAGGGAGGGGGGGGAGAGACAGACAGACAGGGAGGGGGGGAGAGACAGACAGACAGGGAGGGGGGGGAGAGACAGACAGACAGGGAGGGGGGGGAGAGACAGACAGACAGGGAGGGGGGGAGAGACAGACAGACAGGGAGGGGGGAGAGACAGACAGACAGGGAGGGGGGAGAGAGAGGGAGGGGGAGAGACAGACAGAGAGGGAGGGGGGGAGAGACAGACAGGGAGGGGGGGGGGAGAGACAGACCGGGAGGGGGGGGGGAGAGACAGACCGGGAGGGGGGGGGGAGAGACAGACCGGGAGGGGGGGGGGGGGGAGAGACAGACCGGGAGGGGGGGGGGGGGGAGAGACAGACCGGGAGGGGGGGGGGAGAGACAGACCGGGAGGGGGGGGGGGAGAGACAGACAGGGGGGGGGGAGAGACAGACAGACAGGGAGGGGGGGGAGACAGACAGACAGGGAGGGGGGGGAGACAGACAGACAGGGAGGGGGGAGAGAGGGAGGAGGGGAGAGAGAGACAGAGAGGGAGGGGGGGAGAGAGAGACAGAGAGGGAGGGGGGGAGAGAGGGAGGGGAGAGGGGGAGAGAGGGAGGGGGGGAGAGACAGACAAGGAGGGGGGGAGAGACAGACAGACAGGAAGAGGGGGGAGAGACAGACAGACAGGTAGGGGGGGGAGAGACAGACAGACAGGGAGGGGGGGGAGAGACAGACAGACAGGGAGGGGGGGGAGAGACAGAGAGGGAGGGGGGAGACAGGGAGGGAGGGGGGAGAAAGGGAGGGAGGGGGGAGAAAGGGAGGGGGGGGAGAGACACAGACAGGGAGGGGGGGAGACAGACAGACGGGGGGGGGGAGACAGACAGACAGGGAGGGGGGGGAGACAGACAGACAGGGAGGGGGGGGAGAGACAGACAGACAGGGAGGGGGGGAGAGACAGACAGACAGGGAGGGGGGGAGAGACAGACAGACAGGGAGGGGGGGAGAGACAGACAGACAGGGAGGGGGGAGAGACAGACAGACAGGGAGGGGGGAGAGACAGACAGACAGGGAGGGGGGGAGGCAAACAGACAGGGAGGGGGGGGAGGGGGGGAGGGGGGAAAGACAGACAGAGAGGGAGGGGGGAGAGAGACAGACAGAGAGGGAGGGGGGGAGAAAGACAGACAGGGAGGGAGGGGGGGAGAGAGAGGGAGGGGGGAGAGAGACAGAGAGGGAGGGGGGGAGAGACAGACAGACAGGGAGGGGGGAGAGACAGACAGGGAGGGGGGAGAGAGACAGACAGGGAGGGGGGGAGAGAGACAGACAGGGAGGGGGGAGAGACAGACCGGGAGGGGGGGGGGAGAGACAGACCGGGAGGGGGGGGGGGAGAGACAGACAGGGAGGGGGGGGGGGAGAGACAGACAGGGAGGGGGGGGGAGACAGACAGACAGGGAGGGGGGGGGAGACAGACAGACAGGGAGGGGGGGGGGAGACAGACAGACAGGGAGGGGGGGGAGACAGACAGACAGGGAGGGGGGAGAGAGGGAGGAGGGGAGAGAGAGACAGAGAGGGAGGGGGGGAGAGAGAGACAGAGAGGGAGGGGGGGAGAGAGAGACAGAGAGGGAGGGGGGGAGAGAGGGAGGGGAGAGGGGGAGAGAGGGAGGGGGGAGAGACAGACAAGGAGGGGGGGAGAGACAGACAGACAGGAAGAGGGGGGAGAGACAGACAGACAGGAAGAGGGGGGAGAGACAGACAGACAGGGAGGGGGGGGAGAGACAGACAGACAGGGAGGGGGGGGAGAGACAGACAGACAGGGAGGGAGAGACAGACAGAGAGGGAGGGGGGGAGAGAGGGAGGGGGGGAGAGACAGACAGAGAGGGAGGGGGGGAGAGAGGGAGGGGGGGAGAGACAGACAGAGAGGGAGGGGGGGAGAGAGGGAGGGGGGGAGAGACAGACAGACAGGGGGGGGAGAGACAGACAGACAGGGAGGGGGAGGGGAGAGACAGACAGACAGACAGGGAGGGGGGGAGAGAGACAGACAGACAGGGAGGGGGGGAGAGACAGACAGACAGGGAGGGGGGGAGAGAGGGAGGGGGGGAGAGACAGACAGACAGGGGGGGGAGAGAGGGAGGGGGGGAGAGACAGACAGACAGGGGGGGGAGAGACAGACAGACAGGGAGGGGGAGGGGAGAGACAGACAGACAGACAGACAGGGAGGGGGGGAGAGAGACAGACAGACAGGGAGGGGGGGGGAGAGAGACAGACAGACAGGGAGGGGGGGGGAGAGACACAGACAGACAGGGAGGGGGGGGAAAGAGACAGACAGACAGGGAGGGGGGGAGAGACAGACAGACAGGGAGGGGGGGGAGAGACAGACAGACAGGGAGGGGGGGAGAGACAGACAGACAGGGAGGGGGGGAGAGACAGACAGACAGGGAGGGGGGGAGAGACAGACAGACAGGGAGGGGGGGAGAGACAGACAGACAGGGAGGGGGGGAGAGACAGACAGACAGGGAGGGGGGGAGAGACAGACAGACAGGGAGGGGGGGAGAGACAGACAGACAGGGAGGGGGGGGAGACAGACAGACAGGGAGGGGGGGAGAGACAGACAGACAGGGGGGGGAGAGACAGACAGACAGGGAGGGGGAGGGGAGAGACAGACAGACAGACAGGGAGGGGGGGAGAGACAGACAGAGAGGGAGGGGGGGAGAGACAGACAGGGAGGGGGGGGAGGCAAACAGACAGGGAGGGGGGGGAGGGGGGGAGGGGGGAAAGACAGACAGAGAGGGAGGGGGGAGAGAGACAGACAGAGAGGGAGGGGGGGAGAAAGACAGACAGACAGGGAGGGGGGGAGAGAGAGGGAGGGGGGAGAGAGACAGAGAGGGAGGGGGGGAGAGACAGACAGACAGGGAGGGGGGAGAGACAAACAGGGAGGGGGGAGAGAGACAGACAGGGAGGGGGGGAGAGAGACAGACAGGGAGGGGGGAGAGACAGACCGGGAGGGGGGGGGGGGAGAGACAGACCGGGAGGGGGGGGGGGAGAGACAGACAGGGAGGGGGGGGGGGAGACAGACAGACAGGGAGGGGGGGGAGACAGACAGACAGGGAGGGGGGAGAGAGGGAGGAGGGGAGAGAGAGACAGAGAGGGAGGGGGGGAGAGAGAGACAGAGAGGGAGGGGGGGAGAGAGAGACAGAGAGGGAGGGGGGGAGAGAGAGACAGAGAGGGAGGGGGGGAGAGAGAGACAGAGAGGGAGGGGGGGAGAGAGGGAGGGGAGAGGGGGAGAGAGGGAGGGGGGAGAGACAGACAAGGAGGGGGGGAGAGACAGACAGACAGGAAGAGGGGGGAGAGACAGACAGACAGGGAGGGGGGGGAGAGACAGACAGACAGGGAGGGAGAGACAGACAGACAGGGAGGGGGGGAGAGACAGACAGACAGGGAGGGGGAGGGGAGAGACACAGACAGACAGGGAGGGGGGGAAAGAGACAGACAGACAGGGAGGGGGGGAGAGACAGACAGACAGGGAGGGGGGGAGAGACAGACAGACAGGGAGGGGGGAGAGACAGACAGACAGGGAGAGGGGGAGAGACAGACAGACAGGGAGGGGGGGAGAGACAGACAGACAGGGAGGGGGGGAGAGACAGACAGACAGGGAGGGGGGGGAGAGACAGACAGACAGGGAGGGGGGGAGAGACAGAGAGGGGGGAGAGACAGAGAGGGGGGGAGAGACAGACAGAGAGAGAGACACAGACAGAGAGGGAGGGAGACACAGAGAGACAGACAGAGAGGGAGGGAGACACAGAGAGACAGACAGAGAGAGGGAGACAGACAGACAGACAGAGAGACAGACAGAGAGAGGGAGACACAGAGAGACAGACAGACAGAGAGACAGACAGACAGAGAGACAGACAGACAGAGAGACAGAGAGAGACACAGACAGACAGAGAGGGAGGGAGGGAGGAGAGACAGACAGAGAGGGAGACAGAGGGAGACAGACAGTGGGAGTGACAGAGGGAAGGATACAGACAGACGGAGACACAGAGTGAGACAGACAGTGAGAGACAGACAGACAGTGAGACAGACAGAGACACAGAGTGAGAGACAGTGAGACAGAGACAGTGAGACACAGACAGAGTGAGAGACAGTGAGACAGACAGACAGTGAGACACAGACAGAGTGAGAGACAGTGAGACAGACAGACAGTGAGACAGACAGACAGAGTGAGAGACAGTGAGACACAGTGAGACAGACAGACAGTGAGACAGACAGAGTGAGAGACAGTGAGACAGACAGTGAGACAGATGGAGACACAGAGTGAGACAGTGAGACAGACAGACAGTGAGACAGACAGAGTGAGAGACAGTGAGACACAGTGAGAGACAGAGTGAGAGACAGTGAGACAGACAGTGAGACACAGACAGTGAGAGAGACAGTGAGACACAGACAGTGAGACACAGACAGTGAGAGAGACAGTGAGACACAGACAGAGAGACACAGACAGAGAGACACAGACAGAGAGACACAGACAGAGAGAGAGACAGAGTGAGAGACACAGACAGACAGTGAGAGACACAGACAGACAGTGAGACAGACAGTGAGACAGACAGTGAGAGACAGACAGTGAGAGAGACAGTGAGACACAGACAGTGAGACACAGACAGTGAGAGAGACAGACAGTGAGAGAGACAGTGAGACACAGACAGTAAGAGAGACAGACAGTGAGAGAGACAGACAGTGAGAGAGACAGACAGTGAGAGAGACAGTGAGTGTGCTGTGTGTTTGCTCAGAGCCCCACAGTGTGTTTGTTATAAACTCTTATAACACCTGGTGTTTATTTCAGTGTCACGTGCATAACAACACTGAGAAACATTAATTCACATAAACACGCTGTACAGAACAAAGAGTCGACTTAATTCAACAAACAAACTAACAAACAAACAAACACACTGTGGGGCAGCGCGAGCTAGCCTGCTCTCTATGCTAAGCTAACAGAAGCGCTGCGCCTGCCCGGACCCCTGCACACTGCGGTGTATTCTCTCTCTCTCACACACACACACACACACACACATGATAAACACGGAGTCTGATTTACTCACACACTCGGAGCGGGGATGAGTTTTGCGGGCTGTGTGTTGTATTAATGTTCAGTTCTCCTCCCTCACAGTCCCTCAGTCTCTCTCACTCTCTCAACCCGAGCCCGGACGCGCATGCGCACAGCTGTTTACAGTGAAGAGAAAGGGGGAGTGGTGGAGAGAGGTGGGGGAAGGGGGGGGGGGGCGTTTAAACGCCAGACGTGCGCGCGGGCGCGACGTGCGCGCGCGAGACCGAGACGCTGGTTCGCGCGCCCGACGCAAGATATACAGTATTCTCCTGTATTCTGTTCTATTCCAATTTAACCACTTAATATACTGTATATACTCCTGTATAATTATATATATATATATTTTTTTTTTTATCTTTCCTTTTTAAATTTGTACAATTTTATATTTTAACCTACATTTTTATTGGAATTTCTTTTTATTTTATTTTATTATATCCTTTAATGCAATTTATATATATATAAATTTGGAACCCTTCTTTTCTATTGTATCTTAAGAATAAAGAATATAAGGTTATCACTGCATCATATTCTGTGTATGGTGTGGTTGTGTATATGTGACAAATTTGAGTTTTGGTGTATAAAGATAGACAGATAGATATGTATATACACAGATATACAATGATATTATGCGCACCTGTCTAATGTTGAGTATGTTCCCCTTTCTCTACCATAACAGTGATGCACTGCGTGTTCTGACTCCTTTCCATCACAGCCAGGAGTAACCTTTTCCTCAGTTTGATCTACTGTAGTGCGTTTATTGGGTCGGACTACACTACAAAGTGAACTACTCCAGCCTTCACTCCCCATGCACATCAGTCAGTATTGGTCGCCCATGGCCCTGACTCCAGCTCACCAGTTCATCAGTCTGGGAACATCCCACAAGAGCTGCAGTTTTTCACTTGGTCTGACCCAGTACTCTAGCCATCACAATCTGTCCCTTGTCAATGTCACTCATATCCTTACGCTTGCCCATTTTTTTATATATATCCCAAACACTTTCACCTGCTTTGTAACAAGACACTGAAAATGTCTTCAAACCAGAAGCTTGTGGGATGTTCCGAGGCTGAAGTGTTCAGGACATACCAAAAGTGTCCAAACAAGGAGAACCGGTGAAATGGCGACTGGATCCTGAGCAGCCAAGGCTCACTGAGGCACACTATCTCTGTACAAAACATTTTTAGTTGAAGAGAAATTCAGATCAAAATTGTCTGTGTATTAAAATAGTTTGTATTATTCACTCATTCATCACAAATGCAGCTTAATCCTGAAGTGTGTATTAAATATATTTAAAAAATAAAAACATTCTAGATGGGTTGGATGATTTTTGTTTAAAGAAATTTAATTCAATTCAATTCAATTTTATTTATATAGCGCTTTTAACAATGGTCATTGTCCCAAAGCAGCTTCACAAAAAAAAAAATTAAAGATTTTTTTTTTTTTTTTAAGAAAAGAAAATATTTGAAAGTGTGTATGTGTGAGAAAAATGTGTCTAGATAATAATTAAATGAATGAATGATGAATGAAATGTCTCTGATGAGCAAGCCAAGGGTGACGGCGACAGTGGCAAGGAAAAACTCCCTGAGATGGCAATAGGAAGAAACCTTGAGAGGAACCAGACTCAACAGGGAACCCATCCTCATCTGGGTGATAACAGACAGAAATAACATCAAGTGTGTTGTGCAGGTGAAAGTTCAATATATCAGAAGTTGTGTAGATTCAGTTCAGCAGTAGGTGCAGAGGGCAGATGGGGTCAGATCACTGGAAGCACAGGAGCAGGATGTGTAGCTCCAGCCATCATAAAGCAGAATCTAGCTGGAGCAGGTCCTTCTCAAGATGCCTTAGAAACCTTGCAGGGTTGGCCTTTGTCTACTGAAGCTGGCACAATCTCCAGATGTCTCAGGATGGGTAGAAAAATACAGAAAAGATGGAGAGAATTAGCGTAGTTGCCATTCAGGATAGGTGTACTGGAGTATGAGGTTATGGGATGAGTTACGCGTATGCCAGATTAAAGAGATGCGTCTTGAGTCTACTTTTGAATTGGGAAACCGTGTCTGCTCCCTGAACAGTGTCTGGAAGGCTATTCCAAAGCTTTGGAGCCAAATATGAAAATGCCCTGCCTCCTTTTGTAGATTTTAAAATTCTGGGAATTACCAGAAGTCCGGAGTTTTGTGATCTTAAGGGACGTGGTGGATTATAGCGTATCAAAAGACTGGTTAGGTATGAGGGAGCTAAACCATTTAAAGCCTTGTATGTAAGTAGTACTATTTTGTAATTAATTCTAAATTGAACAGGTAGCCAGTGCAGGGATGATAATATTGGGGTTATATGATCATATTTTCTGGATCTAGTGAGAACCCTGGCGGCTGCATTTTGGACTAACTGTAGCTTGTTTATTGAGGATGCAGGACAACCACCTAGTAATGCATTACAATAGTCCAGTCTGGAGGTCATGAATGCATGAACTAGCTTTTCTGCATCAGATACGGATAGGATACTCCTAAGTTTGGCAATATTTCTAAGATGGAAAAAGGCTGTTTTTGTGATATTGGAAATATGATTTTCAAAAGACAAGTTACTGTCTAATATCACGCCCAGGTCTTTTACTGTTGAGCTAGTAGTAACAGTACATCCTTCAAAACGCAGGCTGAATTGTGAAAGCTGTTGTGTGCTGGTTTTTGGGCCGATGAGCAATATCTCTGTCTTATCTGAATTTAGTAAAAGAAAGTTATTGGTCATCCAATCTTTTATGTCCTGGACACACTCTGTTAATCTAGACAACTTGGGTATTTCATCTGGTTTTGTTGAGATGTATAATTGGGTATCATCAGCATAACAATGGAAACTAATCCCATGCCTTCTAATGATGTTTCCCAGGGGAAGCATGTAAATTGAGAACAGGAGAGGTCCTAAAACTGACCCTTGTGGGACCCCATATTTCACTGGCATTACATCAGACGGTACTCCATTTAGATCTACAAAATGGTATCGATCAGACAGGTATGATCTAAACCATTTTAATGCCTGCCCCTGAATACCTATATGATTTTGTAGGCGGTCTATGAAAATATTATGATCTATGGTGTCGAATGCAGCACTTAGATCAAGTAAGACTAGTATTGAGATGCAGCCTTGGTCTGAAGCTAAAAACAAGTCGTTTGCAATCTTAACTAGTGCAGTTTCTGTACTATGATGGGGCCTGAAACCTGACTGAAATTCTTCTAGGATGTTGTTTTTCTGCAAGAATGTGCATATTTGAGCTGATACTGCTTTTTCTAATATTTTTTATATGAACGGAAGGTTTGAAATCGGTCTATAATTTGTTATTTCATTCGCGTCCAAATTAGATTTTTTAAGAAGCGGCTTAATAACTGCCAGCTTCAAAGGTTTAGGGACGTGACCTAGATATAATGAAGAATTAATAATGTTTAGAAGTGGCTCTCCAACTGTAAGCATCACTTCTTTTAAAAATCTGGTTGGTATTGGGTCTAACAGGCACGTTGTTGATTTAGCTGAGGTGATAAGTTTATACAGCTCTTCCTGTCCTATACCTGTAAAGCACTGAAAATCTAAATGTGAAGCTCTAGGCTGAACTAGATCATGAGATGCTATTAGAGGTTGAACCTCTGTTATTTTCTTCCTTATGCTATCGATTTTTTCATTAAAGAAGTCCATAAAATCTTCACTACTAAAATGTTGTGGAGTACTCTCTGGAGGCATCTTAGGTTTTGTTAGGCGGGCTACTGTACTAAATAAGAACTTGAGATTGTTTTGGTTTCTTGCTATCAGTTGGCTAAGATGCTCGGTCCTAGCAGTTTTTAGAGCCTGTCTATAGCTGCACATACTGTCTTTAAACGCAATTTGAAAAACTTCTAATTTAGTTTTTCTCCATTTTCGCTCAAGGTTACGGGTTGCTCTCTTTAGGGCGCGAGTATGACTATTGTACCAAGGAGCAAGTGTTTTATCTCTGACTTTTTTAAATCTGATGGGAGCAACAGTGTCTAATGTACTGGTAAAAATAGTACCCATGCTGCTGGTCACTTCGTCTAGATCGTCTGCATTTAGGGGTCTAATAAGAATTTGGGACAGATCCGGTAGATTACTTGTGAATCTGTCTTTAGTAGTCGGATTCATATTTCTAACAAATCGATAACGTGGAGAGACACAGCTAATCTGTTCTATGGGTAGAGTATATATCAGGAGTTGATGATCTGTGATATCATCACTTTGAGTTAAAATCTCTATATTAGTGACATCTATACCATGAGATATAATTAAATCTAGTGTATGATTACAGCGGTGAGTTGATCTATTTATATTTTGTTTAACCCCAAAGGAATTTAGTAAGTCCATAAATGCGAGGGCTAAAGTGTCGTTAGCATCATCTACATGAATGTACATCTACATTAAATGTATAACATTTTAAGCTTGATTATATTATATGATTATATAATAATAATAATAATATTAATAATAATAATAATAATCATTGTGATCATTGTTATTGTTGTTATTATTTTAATTTACAAACTAAATAATTTTCCTTCAATTCTTTTTGTCATAATGACTCAGAGTCAACTTTGCCACATGACAGGAAGTAAAGATGCTGTAATGGCAATAATTTATCACTTTAAAACATGTCACATGATTTTGTGCTTATTAATGACTTTATTCATTTTAACACATTATACATTTTTTATATACTGACTCATTAACAGTAGTAGTAATAGGAGTTGTTGTATTAGTAATAGTAATGGATTGTTAAAATTTAACCCTAATTAACAAACAAACAAATAAATAAATGAAAATTTCTCATCTTTACTTAGGGCACGAGGCGGGGTACACCCTGGAGGGGGTGCCAATCTTTTGCAGGGCACACATACACACACACACACACACACACACACCTACACTACGAGACATTTGGGGAACTCCATTTAACCTTATCTGCAAGTCTTGGGACTGTGGGAGGAAACCCACCAAGCACAGGGAGAACATCCAAACTTCATGCACACAGACCTCAAGGTGGGAATCGAACCTGGTCGGGACCCTGGAGGTGCGAGGCGACAGTGCTAACCGCTAAGCCACCGTGCCGCCCACTGAGATACAATATGTTTAAAAAATTACGCTTTTTTAAATTCACAAACGTAAAAATGCTTTTTTTTAATGAGCCTTTGAGCTTAATGAGCTTGTTGTGTCACATTTGCAGATATGTAACATTCATCTATTATATCTATTATCTATTATTTTAAAAAATTATTAACAAGAATTACAATTACAAAATTAAAGATGAAGTGTAAACCATAAGCTAATGGTTGTGTAATGAGGTATATTATTATTATTATTATTATTATTATTATTTACAAAATAGGTAATCCCCCCCAACCCAATTTGTTCCCGTTTGTTTGGTTTTTGTCGTAATGATTCTGACTCAGAGCCGACGTTGTCACTTGACAGGAAGTGAGGACATTTTAATGGCGAAAATTAGTCACATCATCAAAAAGCAATCACAGTGTGAAATCACAATGATGAGACAGTAACAGAGAGGATTTGTGCTTTCAGCTTGTATATACAGTCTTATGCAAAAGTTTAGGCACCCCTTAATAAAGAACTGATTTTGGAAAATTTTTCTCTTGAAAATGGAAAAAAAACACACAATATTTTCAGCAAACATTGATGCATAGTTACTTCTTATGCCTTAAAATGAACAAAAAATAAATAAAATAAAAACATTATTATGTCTCTGTGAAAAAGTTTGGGCACCCTAAGAGTTCCAGAGTCTCAGATTCTTTTTACAAGGTTTCAGACCTTAATCAGCTCATTAGATCTGGTAGTGCACCGTTCCACAGGACCTTCATGGA